>NW_025194548.1:0-4144 GCF_004010195.1 Chiloscyllium plagiosum | reverse complement strand
TGAACGGCTTCTGTCTGGGCGAGAATGATGCTATGTGTTTATGCTGTCCCACTGCCTGTCTCTGGGACAGAGAGGCTGAGGGGGCAAAACTGGTTCATTTTTAACCGTCCCTTCCGTGTTGGACTGCCTGCAGTCCCTCAGCTCAGGGCCGTGGGGATGACTCTCAGTGAGTGAAGGTTTCACTCGGATTCTCTTCATCTGGGACACTTGGGGCTCAGATGTTAACTGCTGCGCGGTCGCAGCAAAGAAAGCAATGCCCACTTTGCAATATACTTTCCGTAAGATTGCTGCGTGAAGACGATTTCTGAACACCAAGAAGGCTGCACAACAATGTGAATTTACCTGAGCGAAGAGTCCTCGGTGTCCATTTCTTTCTGTCCTGCCAGCACAGCATCTTTCTATCTCTCCGATAACAGACCCTTGGAGAAAGTTCAGAATCAAAGTTGTTCATGTTCCCCGCATTAATGTAACTGACACCTCTCACCCCAAGGGTTTCAGAGAGAGAGAGAGAGAGCAGAAGAGCGAATGGACTCTACCCGCACCCCACCCTACACCCCGTCCCACCCCGCAGAACAACGTGCAAGTAGAAATGAAATGGTTTAATTATCCACCAGTGGAGGTAGTCCAGTTCCTGGGGATGAGACAAATATCAGCGCCCCGGGGACAGAATGACAAGCAGATGTTCTGGAAACGCTTTGCTGCTTGCAATTCTTGGAGCAATGTGGAATGTACTTCACACTGAGCAAGTTTCAGCTGGCTCAGTGTCTCCGATATACATTGCTGTGTTTGCCGCCAGCTCAGAGAGAGAACAATAGGAAGGACGTAGGAGTGAATAACGATCCGCGTGAGAGGGCGAATAACTGTTAATGGAGACTGTTAGCGGCTAACAATACGTAGTATGTCATAGCAGACGAGGTGATAACAAGGAGTCGTTTGTGTGGTAGGGGTCAAGGACATGGGGGAGTTCAGGCCCTAAAGTTATGGAACTCGATATTGAAGACCGGAGGGCTGTAAGGTCTCCAAGTGGAAAATGAGGTGTTGTTCTTTCATCTGGAGCTAGAACACTGCTGCAAGCCTGAGACAGAGATATTGGTCAGGGAAGAGGGTGATGTGTTAAAGTGGCAGGCAACCGCAAGGTCAGGGCCTTTTTTTCCGCGGGCAGAACCGGGATGTTCTACGAAGCAGTCACCCAGTTTATGCTTCATGCTACATTGGGGAAATGACACTGTGAGCGGCGAATGCAGTGGACTAGGTTGTGGCAAAAGTGCTGCTTCACCTGGCAGGTATGTTAGAGCCCTTGGATATTCAGGAGGGAGCAGGTAAATGGGCAGGTGTTACACATTCGGCGGTTGCAGGGGAAAGTGCCTTGGCACTATGGGAGGTGGGTGTGGGGTGTTGCGAGTGAAGGAAGAGTGGAACCGAGGTGGAACCCCTGGCACAACGGGTGCGTGTTGGGACCATAACCCAGCTGAGAAAGCATTCTCTCCTATTCACTCAATGTCGTCTTTAGCAGCTTTCCGGTATAACAGCGCTCTGTTCTGCACCTCGCCTTCTCATCTGCTGCCGAAAAAAAGCTTGGACATAAATATTTCCCAGTGATATACTGGCCCAATTTGCACAGTCGCGTTGATACACTCGTGGAGGTCTGCGTGGTCTTCTCCTGTTCTCTGTATCCTATGTTGAGGAGGGCAATGCTTGTCACTGGCCACTCGGGTGTCAGAGAAAAGTTTCGAAACAAAATGGTTGAATTATCTGCCAGTGGAGAGAGCCCGGTTCCTGGGGACGGGACAAACAGCAGCAGGGAGACTGAATGAGAAGCAGCTGTTCGGGAAACTCTTTGCCGTTTGCAATTCTCAGAGCAAGCTCAAATGTATTTCATACTGAGCAAGTCTCAGGTCGCGCAAGCGGTGTGGCGGGTTAGTTGCGCTTCAGCCCTTTGGCTCGTTGATCTAGGCGTATGATTCTCGCTTAGGGTCCTTTACTGTACCGAGTTGCGAGAGGTCCCGGGTTCAAATCCCGGACGAGCCCGCGTTTTTTAACTTGACTTGTGCAAAACTCTCTGATTAACTTTCTCAAAAAACGCCTTCGTGAAACGAGGTTGGGCTGTTTGGAGTACGAATGAGGCGGAAAACAGTGAAGAGAAATGGTTGGAGATAGTGTTCAACAGGTTGACGTGAGTGGTGCGGTGTTTGAGGAATGTCAACAATCAAGGTAGATTGGAAAATTGGAACAGCTCTTCTCGGAGAACCGAACTTTTCCAAGTCATGAGGGACCTAGAAACAGGAAATAATGTTGTGAAAATGCTCCCACACCTGAAAGGATCCACAACGATTCGGCAAGTGGAAAATGAGGTGTTGTTCTTTCATCTGGAGCTAGAACACTGCTGCAAGCCTGAGACAGAGATGTTGGTCAGGGAACAGGGTGATGTGTTAAAGTGGCAGGCAACCGCAAGGTCAGGGCCTTTTTAGTGAAACTGACACCTCTCACCCAAGTGGTTCAGTGATGGAGACAGCAGAAGAGCAAAAGTGCGAGATCACTTTTTCACAGAAGCATCTTCGTTAAACGAGATCAGACTGCCAGAAGTAGGGGATGGGGCTGAGCTACCATTGCAGCGAACACAGCGAAGGGAAACACTTGCTCAAAGTTAGAACAAGTATTGCAGATTGTTCGCCCACACAATCCGGGTCTGAATGAATCCTCCAACTGCGTTATTGCTCAATCTGAGAGTCAAATTTCAGGAAGTGGGGAATTGCTGTGATTGGAGACAGCGCTGGGCAGGTTGTCGTGAATTGTGCCGTGTATGAGGAATGTCAGTAATTAAGGCAGATTGGAAAGTTGGGACAGCTCTCCTTGAGGAACATACGTTTGAAATCTGGCCCAGTTGACGTTTTCCAAGACACGAGGCGTCTAGACAGAGAAAACAATATAGTGAAAATGGTACCACGCCTGAAGGATCGCCAACAATTAGGCAGAGTCTTGAGGAGAGGAAGTAAAAATAACATTATGAAGAACATTTTCGTGCAGAGAGTGGTTAGGGTCAGATTTACACAGTTGCGCTGGCACCCTTGTGAAGCTCTGAGTTGCCTCGTCCTCTTCTGTCGGTGTGTTCTGATCTCAAGTGTGAAACCTCTTCGCTCAGATGGTAATGAACTGGTGAAGTTGAAACACATGACTTGCTGTTTTTTTGTCCATTTCCTGCGGTAAAGAAACAGACGCCCGTGTAACAAAAGACTTTCTGCAGGATTGCTGTGTCAAGGCAAATTCTGAACACCAAACAGGCTGCACAAGAAGGCAGTCATATCAGTTTACCTGAGGGAAGTGTCTCCGGTGTCCATTTCTGTCTGTCCCGATAGCACATCACCTTGCCATTTCTCCAATAACAGACCTTTGGAACAAGTTCAAAGTTGCCATTTGATGCATTCGTGTCAATGACGTCTCCTACCCCAAGTGATAGTGAGAGAGAGCAGAAGAGCGAATGGGCTCTGCCTTCCACCAGCACAGCTTGCAAATAGAAACAAAATGGTTTAATTATCCTCCAGTGGAGAGAGCACAGTCCCTGGGGACGGGACAAACAGCAGTGTTCTGGGAGCAGGAGACAGACTGAGAAGCAGATGTTCTTGAAACTCGTTGCGGCTTGAAATTCTGGAAGCAATTTACAATGTATTTCGTACTGAGCAAGTCTCAGCGGCTTCTGGAGCTGGCTGCGCCCATGGTATGTGGCTCGTTGGTCTCAGGGTATGAACAGGTTGACGTGAATGGTGCCGTGCCTGAGGAGTGTCAGTTCTGAAGGGAGATTGGAAAGTTGGGACAGATCTCCTTGGACCTGTAGTTGCTGTGGAGGAGGATCATAAGACACAGAATATAGAAGAAAAGATTATAGTGTCATGTAACATAAATGATATATTGAAGAAACCTAGATTGCTGTTGAGTCTTTCATCTTTTAAAACGGGTTGTAGATTTCGGTTCATTAATCTGTAAATCCAAGAACCTTTTAAAAGTCACATTCTCCAGGTAACTTTAGGTTCTATAAAAGGAGGTGACACCTCAGATCAGACAATGCATGAAAGCTGTGAGGGTAGGGTCTATCTGTATCCTAATCTTGGGTGAGACGGGTTCTATTTCCAAATATATAATCCTGCAAACG
>NW_025194547.1:3096-4144 GCF_004010195.1 Chiloscyllium plagiosum | reverse complement strand
CCGCCCAACCCTAACCTCCAACCCCGTGCAACGCCATTCCACCCGATCCATCTAACTCCTTTCCCCCAAAATCCATCGCCCCAACACCGTGGCCACTAATCCCAGAGTGCGTGAGAGAGTCCCATGGTTTGTCAGAGAGAATCACAGAATATCCCAGGTTGTGTGCGCGCGCGCGAGAGAGAGGGCATCCCAGGGTGTGCGCACGCGTGCATCCCAGGGTGTGGGCGCGCGAGAGCATCCCAGGGTGTGCGCGCGTGCAAGAGCGCGTCCTAGGGTGTGTGCACGCGCGAGAGAGTGCGTCCCAGGGTGCGTGCACGCGCGAGAGAATGCGTCCCAGGGTTGGCGTGCGCGCGTGAGAGAGAGCGTCCCAGGGTGTGTGTGTGAGCGTGCGAGCCTCCCAGGGTGACCCAGAGTATATAATGGAATCCCAGAGTCTGTGAGGCAATCCCAGAGCGTCCAAGAGTGTAAGAGAGAATCCCACAGTGTCCCAGAGCGTGTGAGAGTGTCCCAGAGTTTGTGAAAGAATCCCAGTGTGTCCCAGAGTGTGTACCGAGAGTGTGTGGGAGAGGGTCCCAGTGTCCCAGATTGCGTAACGGAATCCCAGATTGTCCCAAGGTGTGTTAGGGATACTTGAGTGTGTGAAAGAATTCGAGAGTGTCCCAGGGGGTGTGAGAGAGTCCCAGTATCCCAGAGTGTGTGAAGGGAATCCCAGAATGTGAAACAGAATCCCACAGTGAGTGAGAGAGAGTCCCAGAGTGTGTAACGGAATCCCCGAGTGTATAAGAGAATCTCTGAGTGTGCCAGAGTGTGGAAGGGAATCCCAGAGAATCCGAGAGTGTGTAACGGAATCCCAGGGTGTGTGAGAGAGAGTCCCAGGTTGTGCCAGAGTGTGAGAGAGCCCCAGAGTGTGGCAGAGGAAGTCCAAGAGTGTGTGAGAGGGAATCCCAGAGAGTCCCAGATGATGTGTAAGTCCCAGAGTGACTGTGTGTGTGTGAGCGAGAGAGAGAATCCCTGAGAGACCCAGAGTAGTGTGTCTGTGAGAGTCCCA
>NW_025194547.1:0-3079 GCF_004010195.1 Chiloscyllium plagiosum | reverse complement strand
GTGTGTGTGTGTGTGTGTGTGTGTGTGAGAGAGAGAGAGAGAGAGTCCCAGAGAGTGTGTGTGTGAGTCCTAGAGAGTGTCAGAGAGGGAATCCCAGGGAGTCCTAGAATGTATGTGAGAGAATCCCAGAGTGTGTGTGAGAGAGGGAATCCCAGAGTGTGTGAGAGAGAGGGAATCCCAGAGTGTGTGAGAGAGAGGGAATCCCAGAGAGTGTGACAGAGAGGGAATCCCAGAGTCTGTGAGAGAGAGAGAGGGAATCCCAGAGTGTGTGTGAGAGAGAGAGGGAATCCCAGAGTCTGTGAGAGAGATACGCAATCCCCGAGTGTGCGTGAGAGATCGGCAATCCTCAAGTGTGTGTGACAGATAGGCAATCCCAGACTGTGTGTGAGAGATAGGGAATCCCGAGAGTCCCCGAGTGTGTGTGAGAGATAGGGAATCCCCGAGAGTCCACGATTGTGAGTGAGAGATAGGCAATCCCCCAGTGTGTGTGAAAGATAGGCAATCACCGAGAGTCGCCGAGTGTGTGTGAGAGATCGGGAATCCCGAAGAGTCGCCGAGTGTGTGTGTGAGATACAGAATCCCAGAGAGTCCCCGAGTATGTGTTAGAGATAGGGAATCCCAGAGAGTCCCCGAGTGTGTGTGAGAGATAGGCAATCCCCGAGAGTATCCGAGTGTGTGTGAGGGAATCCCAGAGTGTCCCCGAGTGTGTGTGCGAGACAGGGAATCCCTAAGAGTCCCAGAGTGTGTGTGAGAGATAGGGAATCCCAGAGTGCGTGTGAGAGATAGGGAGTCCCAGAGTGTGTGTGAGAGATGTGGAATCCCGGAGTGTTTGTGTGAGATGGGGAATCCCCGAGTGTGTGTGAGAAATAGGGAATCCCAGAGTGTGTACGACAGATAGAGAATCCCAGAGTGTGTGTGAGAGATAGGGAATCCCACAGAGTCGCCGAGTGTGTATGAGGGAATCCCAGAGAGTCCCCGAGTGTGTGTGTGAGAATCCCAGAGATTCCCCGTCTACGATTGTGAGTGAGAGATAGGCAATCCCCCAGTGTGTGTGAAAGATAGGCAATCACCGAGAGTCGCCGAGTGTGTGTGAGAGATCGGGAATCCCCAAGAGTCGCCGAGTGTGTGTGTGAGATACAGAATCCCAGAGAGTCCCCGAGTATGTGTGAGAGACAGGGAATCCCAGAGAGTCCCCGAGTGTGTGTGAAAGAGAGGGAATCCAACAGTGTTTGTGAGAGAAAGGGAATCCCAGAGTGTGCGTGAGGGGCAGGGAATTCCCAGAGAGACACCGAGTGTTTGTGAGAGATAGTGAATCCCAGAGTGTGTGTGAGAGAAAGGGAATCCCCGCGTGTGCGTGAGAGATAGGGATCCCCAGAGAGTCCCCGAGTGTGTGTGAGAGATAAGAAATCCCAGAGAGTCGCCGAGTGTGTGTGAGAGATAGGGAATACCAGAGTGTGTGTGAGAGATAGGGAATCCCAGAGTGTGTGTGAGAGATAGGGAATCCCAGAGAGTACCAGAATGTGTGTGACAGATAGGCAATCCCAGACTGTGTGTGAGAGATAGGGAATCCCGAGAGTCCCCGAGTGTGTGTGAGAGATAGGGAATCCCAGAGAGTCCCCGAGTGTGTGTGAAAGAGAGGGAATCCAACAGTGTTTGTGAGAGAAAGGGAATCCCAGAGTGTGCGTGAGGGGCAGGGAATCCCAGAGAGACACCGAGTGTTTGTGAGAGATAGTGAATCCCAGAGTGTGTGTGAGAGAAAGGGAATCCCCGCGTGTGCGTGAGAGATAGGGATCCCCAGAGAGTGTGTGAGAGATAAGAAATCCCAGAGAGTACCAGAATGTGTGTGACAGATAGGCAATCCCAGACTGTGTGTGAGAGATAGGGAATCCCGAGAGTCCCCGAGTGTATGTGAGAGATAGGGAATCCGCGAGAGTCCACGAGTGTGAGTAAGAGATAGGCAATCCCCCAGTGTGTGTGAGAGATAGGCAATCACAGAGAGTCACCGAGTGTGTGTGAGAGATCGGGAATCCCCAAGACTCGCCGAGTGTGTGTGTGAGAAACAGAATCCCAGAGAGTCCCCGAGTGTGTGTGAGAGATAGATAATCCCACAGAGTCCCCGAGTGTGTGTGAGAGTTAGGCAATCCCCGAGTGTGTGTGAGAGATAGGCAATCCCCGAGAGTCCCCGAGTGTGTGTGAGGGAATCCCAGAGTGTCCCCGAGTGTGTGTGCGAGACAGGGAATCTCTGAGAGTCCCAGAGTATGTGTGAGAGATAGGGAATCCTGGAGTGCGTGTGAGAGATAGGGAATCCCAGAGTGTTTGTGTGACATGGGGAATCCCCGAGTGTGTGTGAGAGATAGGGAATCCCAGAGTGTGCATGAGAGATAGAGAATCCCAGAGTGTGTGAGAGAGATAGGGAATCCCAGAGAATCCCCAAATGTGTGTGAGAGACATGGTTTCCCCGATAGTGTGTGAGAGATAGGGAATCCCAGAGAGTCCCCGAGTGTGTGTGAGAGATAGGGAATCTCCGAGTGTGTGTGAGAGATAGGGAATCCCAGAGAATCCGCGAGTGTGTGAGAGATAGGGAATCTCAGAATATTTGTGAGAGATAGGGAATCCCAGAGAATCCCCGAGTGTGTGTGAGAGAATCCCAGAGAATCCCCGAGTGTGTGTGAGAGATAGGGAATCCCAGAGTGTGTGTGAGAGATAGGGAATCCCAGAGTGTGTGTGAGAGATAGGGTATACCAGAGTGTGTGCGAGAGAATTGGAATCCTAGAAAGTCCCCGCGTGTGTGTGAGAGATAGAGAATACCAGAGAGTCGCCGAGTGTGTGTGAGAGAATCCCAGAGATTCCCCGAGTGTGTGTGAGATATAGGGATTCCCCGAGTGTGTGTGAGAGATAGGGAATCCCAGAGAGTCGCCGAGTGTGTGTGAGAGATAGGGAATCCCGGAGAGTCCCCGAGTGTGTGTGAGAGAATCCCAGAGAGCCCCCGAGTGTGTGTGAGACTTAGGGAATCCCAGAGTGTGTGTGAGATTTCGGGAATCCCAGTGTGTGTGTGTGAGATAGGGAATCCCAGAGTGTG
>NW_025194546.1:0-4144 GCF_004010195.1 Chiloscyllium plagiosum | reverse complement strand
AACTTTCCTCTCTCCCTGTAACATCTCAAACATTTCGTTCCTCTCTCCCTGTAACATCTCCAGCTTTGTTTTCCTATCTCTGTAGCATCTCCAGCCTGGTTTCCTTCACACCTCAGTGAATTGGTTTTTACACACCTCAGTGAATTGGCTATATATTTGCTCCTGCATTTCCATCTTTCTGGGGCTCTATAATATATCCCCAGCAGTGTGCCTGTCATCGTTTGGAACCTCACCTCGACCCATAATGACGTATTTGAAGACACGTCCAAGATATCGTCCCTCCTTACTGCAGAAACTGTTCTTTATTTAATAATGCAATACCACCTCCTCTTTAACACCATCTCCTGTCCTGACTATAGTTCCAGTACAACAGAATACTGAGTTGTTAGTCCTGACCTCCCTCAAACACGTCTCTGTGATGGCAAATATATTCCACTTCCACATGTCGACTCATGCCATTGTCACAACAGTCTGTCTGATAATACTCCCAGCATTAATGTAAGCTGGAATATAACACCTGGAATACTCTGTGTATTGGAGTTCCTCAATCAATCACTCTTTGTTATCAGGCTGCCCAAACCATGAACCAACATTGTAACTCTGGGACTGAATGAATATTTGTTGAATTGTAATTTCTTTTTTAAAAAGAATGTATTCATCAAGTGCAACTTTCCAGAACTGAGCAGTCAGCTCCATATACAATGAGTTTCTGATGGTTAATTCTCCCCCTCAGTGAGCAAAGAGGACAGCCCTCAGTAATGGAGAAAGTGAGGACTGCAGTTGATAGAGATCAGAGTCGAAAAGTGTGCTGCTGGAAAAGCACAACAGGTCAGGCGGCATCCGAGGAGCAGGAGAGTCGATAGTTCGGGCATGAGCTCTTGATCAGGAAGGCATTGGTGCATTCCTTTTGTTTTGATTCCGTGATTTGCAGGACGTTGGGAACCATATTTGCTCAGCAAGGCAGCACTGTATATTGCACTGGAAAGGAAAGCAGTCAATCAATTGGTTGGACAGGGTGTAGACAGGTTGAGGGGAAATACAGAAGATTGAAGTACAAACATATGGATGGATAAATCCCCTGGGCCAGATGGGGTATACACAAGGTTACTCCAGGAAGTGATGGAAGAGATTGGTGTGACTTTGGTAATAATTATGCGTCTTCACTGTTCACTGGAATAGTGCCAGATGGGTGGGGGGGGGGGGGGGGGGGGGGGGGGTGGCAAATGTTATCCTCTTGTTCAGGGAAGGTAATAGGGATAACCCTGTGAATGATAGAACAGTCAGTCTTACATCAGTGGGGGGCAAAGTATTGGAGACGATTCTGAGAGACAGGATTTACAATTACTTAAAAAAAAAACATAATATGATCAGAGGTAGTCAGCATGGCATTTTGAAGAGCAGGTCATGACTCACAAACCTTATTGAATTCTTTGAAGATGTGAAAAAAACATGTTGATGAAGATAGACCAATAGATGTGGTGAACAAGAATTTTAGAAGGCGTTTGATAACGTTCACTGTTGTGGGCTCATTCAGAAGGGAAGAAGGCATGGGGCACAGGGAAATTTGGCTCTCTGGATACGGGCGTGGCTGGCCCATAGAAGACAGAGGGTGGTAGCAGATGGGAAGTATTCAGCCTGGAGCTCAGTGAGCAGTGGCGTTCCACAGGGGCCTGTGGGCCTGTGCTCTTTGTGATTTTTATAAATGACTTTGATGAGGAAGTGGAATGTGGGTTTGAACGTTTGCCGATGACATGAAGGTTGATGGAGTTCTGGATAGTGTGGTGGGTTGTTGTAGATTGCAACATGACATTGACAGGATACAGAGCTGGGCTGATAAGTGGCAGATAGATTTTAACCGTTAAAAGTGTGAATTGATTTAATTTGGAAAGGTTGCATTTGCATACAGGATTCAGGGTTAAAGGCAGAATGCTTGGCAGTGTGGAGCAACACAGGGATCTTGGTGTCCATGTCCATAGTTTCCTCAGTGTTGCCACCGACGTTGATAAGGTTGTTAAGGAGATGTATGGTGTGTTGGCTTTCATTATGGGGGATTGTGTTTAAGAGCGGCAAGGTTAGGTCAATAAAGCTGCGGTTCAACCACACTAGGAGTATTGTGTTCAGATCTGGTTGCCTCAGTATGGGAAACATGTGGAAGCCTCAGTCAGTGTGTAGAGGAGATTTACCAGGATGCTGCCAGGACTGGGGGACACGTCTTAGGGAGAAAGTTTGAGGGAGCTGGGGCTTTTCTCCCTGGAGCGAAGAAGGATGAGAGCTGACTTGATAGAGGTGTACAAGATGTTGAGAGACATAGATAGATTGGATAGCCAAAGTCTTTTCCCATGGCAGAAGTGGCTATCAACAAGGGGCATAATTTTAAGGTGATTGGAGAAAGGTTTCGGGGGCTGTCAGAGATAGGTTCTTTACACAGAAAGTGGAAGGGGCGGAATGCACCGCCAGTGGTGGTAGTAGAGTCAGATACATTAGAGATATTTAAGAAGACTCTTGGATAGGCACATGGTAGTTAGTCATTGAAGGTTATGTAGGTTAGTCTGATTTTAGAGTAGGATAAAAGGCTGCCAAAACATTGAGAGCTGAAGCGCCTGCACTGTGCTGTACTGTTTTATGTTCCAAGTTTCACTCAGTTTGTGGCTTCTCCTCGGTTGGTGAATGTGGGAGGAAGTGAGGCGGGTGAGGGAGTGAGGTGTGTGAGGTCAGGAATCTGGGGTGGGGCGTTAGACCAAAACTTGCAGTTTTGATGTGCTTTGTTCCATTCACCTGAATGTCAGCACAATATGTGAGGTTTCCAAGACCAGACAAAATCCACCTAGTACAGTTATTAAAACGATTCTTGGCTTGCCTTTTGCTCCTGGTTTCTTCAGCAACATTCTGTTGGATGACCTATAATTAGTATCGGAGCATCCACAGGCATATACAATTTTATTTTGATCCTGGTTAATGTTAAGGTACATTTAGTGGATATAGTTTCAGAGGGTTCAATGTGAGACACAAGATGCTGCAATAGACTGTCAATTGTGAACATTTTCACCCAGTGTCTAGTCCAGGGGGCAGATGTATGGAATCTGGAGGTCATGCCAGATGTCATCACCATAAGTAACGTGTGCGATGTGATTATGACACTCCATGTCCATACATCTGCTCCCTGGGCCAGGCTCTGACTGATGATGAATTTATGAGGCATGGTTCCTGGTCAGTCATTGGTATCTAATTCAGACAGCATTTATACCTACACTGAGAGAAGTGATAGCCTGTTGCTAGTTTCCTCCTGCTCAAGGTGGATACCAAATGAATGTCTGTCAGAGAATGTTTTAATGACTGCCCTAACCCAGGTTGGAAACTGTCTGGTCAGATTCAGGAGCAGTCCAAGTGTCTCACTCAGTGCCACAGGCAGCTGTGAGGTCCAGTAGCACTGTACCAAAATTCAGGCCTTTTGTAATCCACTTTTAATGTTGGTCATGATGTAAAGTCATTAGTTTACTGATCTGAACAATGATCAGGAGTTTGCCATGTTTGTTAATTGTGCAATAATAAGATATGAGCTACAGTTATTCAACTGAACAATAACTGCATCATCTCTGAAAACAATTAAGTTGATTCTATATTGATGGAATTAAAATATAAACACGAATAACCTTTTATTATACAAAAGTAAGGAATCACATTTTGTTTTGTCTCGAAAACGAACATGTCTGACTATTCTGGTGATCACAATTACACATTGAATCTTAGTATTAAAATACATACATTGTCGCTCTATCATTAACAAAGTGGCTGACCTCTGATTGATTGCATATTCAGAGTGAGCAAATGATTGAAAAATCAAATAGACTTACAGCTCTTACACATTTAAATACAATCAATCGATTTAATTTCTCACCTGAAATATGTGAGCTTCAGCTATTTGCCAACAATTCTATTAGTTTTAAAATAATGATGGAAAGGGATAGACTAGATGTAAATGTTAATGTTCTAAATTGGAGAAATGCCAGTTTTGATGGTATTAGGCAATAAATTTCAAAAACTGATGGCAGCAGATGTTCGCAGGGAAAGGGATGGCTGGAAAATGGAAAGCCTTCAGAAATGAGATAACGATAGTCCAGAGACAATATATTCCTGTTAGGATGAA
>NW_025194545.1:0-4143 GCF_004010195.1 Chiloscyllium plagiosum | reverse complement strand
GAATCTAATCGAGGAGTTCGGGGTGGTTTATATCCAGAATAACAGATACCCCGGGAGGGTGTTACAGACTGGAATCTAATCGAGGGGTTCGGGGTGGTTTATATACAGAATAATAGATTCAAGTCTGTTCCAATTTAAAGCGATAGCTCTGTTCCCTTGCAATCCCACGTTACCAAAAAGAAAATTCCATCATGGCAGCACCATTTGAACTATTGGGACTGGAATTGCGTTATAGCCAAAGCCAATTTGCGTTGAACAAACACAAATTCTCGCAGAACTGCCCGCACACAGGAGCGAGTTGCAGACTGGAATCGAATTGAGCAGTGTGTGGATGTTTCCATACAGAGACTGAGAGTGATGGAGGAGGCAGCTGAAGATGTATGGGGCCTGCGATACTCCCTCAAGGAACTCTTGCTGAGGGGGTGGAATGGCTCTCAGTCATCACTCTTTCCCTGGGTGTTTGAAGAAGGAGGGGTAATCATATAAAATTCTGAAGGTAATAGGTAACAGAGACGTGGAGCGGGTGTTTCCACTGGGAGATATAACTAGGAGAAGAGGACATAGCCTCAAAATGAGGGGGTGCAGATTTCGGACTGAATTTCGGTGGAACATCTTCACCCAGCGGTTTGTGAGTCTGTGCAATGATCTGCCTCGGGAATTGGTTAATGCAAATGCTTTTAAAGTTAAGATAGGGTGTTTTTTTTTTGAACAGTTAAGGAATTGAAGGGTTACAGTGAGAGGGCTGCTGAGTGGAGCTAAAGCCGTGATCTTTATTGAGTGGCAGAGTGGGCAATCGAAGGGCCGGACGGGGCTCCTGTTCTGAGACCGAAGCCAGCAGAGGCGACCCTCTCCGATTCCCATTCACCACAGTTTTGCTCGGGCCCCTCCCTGCCACACCCGGCCCAAAGCGGCCCTGAGGTTGAGCTGACCTCTGGAATTCTGTCCCTTTTTCCACGGCTGCACCCAGGCCGGGATGAGGTGGGAATCTTGAGTGGCTGTGGTCGGTCCAGACCCGAGAATTGACCCGTCCATCGAGTCACCATTTTGCTGAAGTCTGTTGCTCACGTTGACGGCGCATTGGATGTGGAAATGTAAAATGCTGAATAGCCTGTAGTGACTGACCCCATCCCTTGCCTCTGTTGTACTCCACCATCCTGTGTTTGCCCCACATCACTGACGCTCTATCATAGTATCTGCGGTGATACCTACATAGAGTCATAGAGATGTGCAGCATGGAAACAGACCCTGCGGTCCAACCCGTCCACACCGATCAGATATCCCAAACCAACCTTGTCCCACCCGGCCCATATCCCTCCAGACCCCTCCTATTCATATACCCACCCAAATGCCTCTTAAATGTTGCAATTGTACCAGCCTCCACCACATCCTCTGGCAGCTCATTCCACACACGTACCACCCTCTGGGTGGAAAAAGTCTCTTTTATATCTTTTCCCCTCTCACCCTAAACCTCTCCCCTCCAGTTCTGGACTCCCCCATTCCAGGGAAGAGACTTTGCCTGTTTACCCTATCCATGCCCCTCATAATTTCGTAAACCTCTGGAAGGTCACCCCCTCAGCCTCCAGGGAAAACAGCCCCGGCCCGTTCAGCCTCTCCCCCTGTAGCTCAGATCCTCCAACCCTGGCAACATCCTTGTAAATCCTTTCTGAACCCTTTCAGGTTCCACAACATCTTTCCGATAGGAAGGAGACCAGAATTGCACGCAATGTTCCAACCAACGTCCTGTACGGCCGCAACGTGACCTCCCAACTCCCTGTACTCAACACTCTGACCAGTAAAGGAAAGCACACCAAACGCCGCCTTCACTATCCTATCCACCTGCGACTCCACTTTCAAGGAGCTATGAACCTGCCCTCCAAGGTCTCTCTGTTCGGCCACACTCCCTCGGGCCTTACCATGAAGTGTGTAAGTCCTGCTAAGATGGCCTGACGTTGTGCAGATGGAGTGGACCTCTGACACGTATACACCCACGAACACTCACAGATCACGGATCATAGAACAGTACAAGCCCTGGATGTTGTGCTGACCTTTTCTCCTCCCCTAAGATCAGTCTAACCTCCATCCCCTGTCAATTTACTCTCATCCATGCGCCTGTCCAACAGTTGGTTGTCTCTGATATCTCTGACTCTCCTCCCAATGCTGGCAGTGCATTCCACCCACCCTGCCCTCTCTGAGTAAAGAACCTCTGACATCTCTCCTCCAATCACCTTATCATGATGCCCCCCCCCCTCGTGATAGCCATTTCCATCCTGGGGGGGAAATAAAAAAGTCTCTGGCTACCTCCGCCTCCCACCATCTTGTACACCTCTTATCATCTCTCATCCTTCCTCCAGTCCGACGAGGAAAGCCTGAGCTCCCCCACAACCTTTCTCCATAAGACACTCCCTCCAGCCCGGGCAGCAGCCTGGTAAATCTCCCCCGCGCCCCCCTCTAAAGCTGCCGCGTCCTTCCTATCATGAGGCGACCACAGAACCGCACACAACATTCCCAGCGCGGTCGAACCAGGGGGTTTTATACAGCTGCAGCATAACCTCACGGCTCTTAAACTCAACCCTCCCGCTGAAGAAAGCCAACACACCTTCTTAATAAGCCAATCAACTTGGCTGCAGATGAGTTTATGTCGGAGTTCAATGTGTTCCATCGCAGTTTCCCAACATGCTCAGACGAGACAATCTCAAGACATGAATGGACCTGTATCGAATTTTCTTTTGGATTCCACCCAGGAAACAGGGGGAGAGACTATTTTAAAGGAAAACAGGGGAGAGACTATTTTAAAATTCATTCGTGGGTGTCACTGGCTAGCCAACATTTCTTGCCCGTCCCTAGTTACCCCTTGAGAAGGTTGGAGGGGGGGGGGGGGGATGGTGAGCTGCCTTCTTGAACCACTGCAGACACAGGACGAACATATTTCCAAGTCGGGATAGCGAGGGGTTCAGGAGGAACTTGCAAGGGGGCTGGCCCGCACCTGCTGCCCCTTGTCCTTCGAGGTGGGAAGTGGCCTTGGGTTCGGAAGGGGCGGTGAGATGGTTTCTGCGGGGGCGTCTGTGCACTGCTGCTACAGAGCAACAGTGGATGCTCATGGGAGAAATGCCAGTCAAGGGAGCCGCTTTGTCCCCGGACGGTGTCGGGTTTGTGGATGCGGTTGGGGCTGCCCCTGCCCAGGGGGAGTATGCCCTCACACTCTTGACCGGTGCCTTGTAGATGGTGGGACAGGAGGTGAGTTACTCGCTACAGGATTCCCAGTCTCTGACCTGCTCTTGTAGCCGCTGCGTTTATGTGGAGAGTCCAGGTGGGTTTCTGATCAATGGGAACCCCCAGGATGTTGATAGTGAGGGGGGATTTAGTGAGGGTAACACCATTGAACGTCAAGGGGACGATGGTTAGATTCTCTCTCAATGGGAACCCCCAGGACGTTGATAGTGAGGGGGGATAGTCCGTGTGCGAATTGAACAGATCCAACCTGGAACGCCGGAATCCCAGGCCCGAATTGAATCTTGGAAAAGTAGCAGGAATGGTATCAACAACATTCCCTGGGACTGAGCGTGGCTTCACATCCGAGTCGGCTGGAGCGGCTCTCTCTCGTCAGGGCTGATAAACCTCAGCCATTCACACCTCCAGGGAGTTTCTGTCCTCTCCCCACCTGGCCATCCATTCCCCCAGGATTCCTGTATCTTCAGGGTTAGATACAGGGTAAAGCTCCCTCTACACCGTCCCCCCACTCCCAGGGACAGGGGGGGATCGATACAGATTAAAGCTCCCTCTACACCGTCCCCCACTCCCAAGGAACAGGGGGGGTTAGATACAGAGTAAAGCTCCCTCTACACCGTCCCCCACTCCCAGGGACAGGGGGGGGGATCGATACAGATTAAAGCACCCTCTACACTGTTTCCCACACCCAGGGACAGGGGGTTAGATAGAGTAAAGCTCCCTCTACATTGTCCCAACTCCCAGGGACAGGGGGTTAGATACAGAGTAAAGCTCCCTCTACACTGTCCCCACTCCCAGGGACAGGGGGTTAGATACAGAGTAAAGCTTCCTCTCCACCGTCCCCCACTCCCAGGGACGGGGGGGGATCGATACAGATTAAAGCTTCCTCTACACTGTTTCCCACACCCAGGGACAGGG
>NW_025194544.1:0-4143 GCF_004010195.1 Chiloscyllium plagiosum | reverse complement strand
CAGTTAAGTGCCACATTTACAGACCACCAGGTGAAAAAAACAACATCTCATTTTCCACTTAGCGACCCTGCAGCCTTCTGGACTCAATGTCGAGTTCAATAAATTTAGGGCCAGAACTTCACTGTGCCTTAGTCTACTTCCACACACACCAAGCCTTGTTATCACACGGTCCGCCATTTCACACTGCTTCTTGCTCACCGTTAACAGTCTTCAATAACAGTTGCTCACCATCATAACCAAATCAGTATCGACTCCTTTGTCTGTCTAACTTTTCTTTTCTCTCTTTTGGCTCTATCACCACCTATTGTTTACTCCTTTCCTCTTCCCCAACCCTATCTTCTGCATATCGACCGTCATTTGATATCTGCAATCAGTTATGTGGAAAGGTCGCTGGACTTGAAACGTTAACTTGGATTTCTCTTGACAGATGCTGCCAGAAGTACTGACTTTTCCGCAACTGCTGTTTTAGTTTCTGATTTTAAGTTACACTGTACCATTGAATTTAGCGGACTTCTGTATGACAAAAAATTACAACGGAACCAGAATATTCCTGTCAACAGCCGGGTTTTCCATTTGTGTTTGGATCACTCCTGAATTGCTTCTATCTCCGGGCAGTTGGTGATACTTTTGGGTGGTAACCTCAGGACGATTTGGACAAGTTACATGGATGAAGGAACAAAATGGCAGATGAAGAACAACGTCGAAAAGTGTGCAGTTATACACTTCAATTTGAAAAGCAGAAAATCAGATCGAATTTAGTGTTGATAAATTTGGAGATGACATGTAGAATTAGATCCCGATAGTCTTCTGTACACCTACCAATGCAAGCAAACAGGCATGCATCGCACGCAATTAGAAAGACAAGCTTTTTTGGATTAAATCTCAAGAGGACTTGAGTTCACAAAGAGGAACGTTCGAAAGAGTGACTCTTACCCTGGGTTCTATGATCTTATAAAAGGAAGGAATCGTTTACATTTCATGTGTTGTAATCACATTCAGTTACTTGAACACTGTTAAGCTTTAACTCTGACGACTAAACCTAATCAGCTCCACTGAAACCAAATCTTGATCTTATGCACACATACATGAAGAATGGATGGTATTAACTGTCCCCCTCACCCTTTCAGTTAGCACACGACACAAATTCAGGTATATTCGCAGAAAAAAAAGAAGTCCCTGGCATATCAGTCGGCTAATTTTCAACCATTTTTATTGATGTCGAACTCACTGAGCTGGAAGAAAAATAATGAATTTGGAAAGAAATGCTTTAATAAAAATATTTTTGAAGATCGTCACATTTAAAACAAGCTACTTGGACTATTAGATTGCACCCTGTAACTACCTCAGAAAAAAGTCACGAAATCTGCCTCTGGCTAACTTGGCATAAATTCCTCTGATTAGATTAGATTTCCTACAGTGTGGAAACAGGCCCTTCAGCCCAACATGTCCACACCGACCTTCTGAAGAGCAACGCACCCAGACCCATTTCCCTTAAACTAATGTACCTGACACTATGGGCAATTGAGCGTGGCCAATTCACCTGATATGTACATCTTTGGACTTTGGAGGGAACCGGAGCACACCCACACTGACAAGGGTGGGATGTGCATACTCCACACAAGCAGTCACCCGAGGCTGGAATCGAACGTGGAACATCTGGTGCTGTTAGACAGCAGTGTAAACCACTGAGCCAGATTCACAGGGATTCGCTGCAATGAAAGTTGCCCGTTGCTTAGTTGGTTTCAGGAGACACTTCAAGTGAAAGGATTGTTAAGATGTATTGAATGCTAGACAATCTAGAGAATTACAATCCAACAAATATATTTGGTGCTGATAATGATTCACCAATACATAGAAAACACTTTCTGAAACACTAAGGAGTTTTCGTTCACCACTTCACTGTTTATCCCCTACAAATTATTAGATGATATACAATCGCTTAACTATTCATTCTACGCAAAATACAAGGATATAATAATGCACATAATTGTTTGCTTTCTTGCAGAGCTGTTAGGTTTGTGTGGAGCCGATTAAGTGTAGTTGCCGAAAATCATTGCTGTTGCAATTTGAAGAACTTTCCAAACGTTTGTGGCATTACCTGCAGAGGACAAAGCTTCGTGTGCTTGTAAATTTCGGGTTCATCTGATCGAATTCAGTCTCTTTTTTAAATGAGAAAACAAAGGACCATCAGGCACGTTGGCCATTCAGTTGCAACTTGATCAACAACACCAGCAGTGTGGTCGAAAAGGCTGAATTTGCATATCCGGTTTAATAAGCATGATTCACATGAAGAAAAGTTGTTGAAATTACATTAAAATGCATTATTCATGTCTTGAGAGAAACATGAAGAAAAGCATTTCAATGAACCATGTATTGATAAATTCACATATTGAACATCATGCATATGTTGACATACAGTTTCACAGGATGTACATTGTGAGTTCATCAGTCCCATTTCCTATTTGCAGTAACGTGGGAATTCAGAATTTTTTTTAAAGTAAAAGCACTATAAATTGATTATGATCATGTGAGCGAGCTATGGTTCTGTGATCTACGAATAGCATTCGTTTCCACTGCAGGTCTGTATCTCAGTAATATTTAAAACAGCAGGAAACTGGTTTAGGGAGTGCAGTCAATGAGCACTCCCAGATATCAGCAGTATCCAAACAATACACAGCTGGTAGAAATAATACACTGCTTCACTTTTCATAGAAATATGAAGTAAAACATATTTGCTCAAACATTCTGAAGCTGATCACTCGTAAAGTAGAACTTTTGAATGTCAAGTGGAGTGACATTCAAATCACAGAAAGAAGAGCTTACCACCTGACAGCAATGGCACAGATGTATAATAGCTAGGAAATATAAATATTATTGATTCTTATACCCTGCAGTTCCGTAGCTCCATAACAATTAAATTATAAAATGTACTTTCAATACTTAAATCAAATATATCTGTACCCCATCGTAAAATTCATCAACCATCTAGAATTCCACATGTGTTGTCTAAAACCGCCAAGAACGAAATTATGAAGATTATAATCTTCTTGTTAGGTTTCAATGTATTGTTCAGTTAATCCACCTCAAGTCCACTTTGACCAAACTGCAAAGTCCTACCAAGATTTTTTTATTTGTCAAATATTTACCTTATTCTTCCTGAAGTTTCCGTATGTTTTGTATTAATGATCTGATCTAACGAAATCTATCTTTACAAAAATGAGTTATGCCCCTTCTATGCATGCGCAGAGAAAATGTTTAATCATATATCTCATGAACAGAAACTTAGAGGAAACATACGAACACAGAAGGGTAAACTCAATTACAAAATACATCTTAAAACAACATTGTCGCATGCTTAGTCTGTGCCTTAAATAAACATACACTCCTGACAGTATCGGTACCCAATGGCGGTTTGGATTCATTGTAACAAGAACAAAATCGATTCTGTGTGATCAGTCGTGATATCCTTGCATTTTGTTTTTCACGTATGCATTTTTCCAAAAAGGAAGCTCATTCGAAGGGCACTGGAAAAATGTAAAAATGTTGTTAATCAATGAGTGTGATGTTAGCTCATTTCCTGAGGTGAAATCAAATCTGTTGCTACAGGCTGAAATATGCTCGATACCAAATAATACAGGGAATCGTAAATATATAACATTTGGAGAAAAAATGTAAGTAAGTGCGGGCTCTTGATGAAATGCTGCAAGCAAATATGTATGTATAAGAATATGAATTTCCACTTGATTACCGTCAATATTTGTGCCTAACTTTCATTCTCGGTTTAATTTAACAGGATTTTATTGACGTGCATAAACATTACTTTTCCGGTGTTATTTGGCAGAAGAGGAAATTCAAATAAATTCAGATTTGGGAATTATAAAACACAACAACCAAAGTGCACTGCGTGGTTAACCAAGATGAATGAAATGAATTGAGATTTTATATTTTCTATGAATTGCCAATTTAATTCTGTCTTGGTAAACATTAACCAATAAGGTGCAGGACAAGACAGCATTGGCAAGTAGACATGCACAAATGTATTAAATGGTAATAAAATTCTTTAGAAGATCACATAATATATCCTTTTTTATGAATGCGTGAATATGTTGGATGATCTGTGTAGCTTTGCATCCGTATACTGTA
>NW_025194543.1:0-4143 GCF_004010195.1 Chiloscyllium plagiosum | reverse complement strand
CAGGGCGGTGGGGTTGGTAGTACAGCTGTTCTAGAGATGTTTTCTGAAATGATCCGCAAGTTGGTGACCTGACTCCCCAATGTAGAGAAGACCACATCGGATGCTGCGGATACAGTAGATGACGTGTGTGGAAATACAGATAAATTTCTGTAGAAGGATCCTTTGGAGGGGGGGTAGTGTGGGCACAGGTTTTGCACTTTTTGCATTGGCAAGGGAAGGTGCCCAGGATATGAGGGTGGATTGTTGGGGGCCATGGACCTGACAAGGGAGTTGTAGAGGGAATGATCTCTCTGAAAAATTTCTCTGGTGGTAGGTGGCGGAAATGATGAGGATGATGCAATGTATCCTGAGGTTAGTGGGGTGGAAGCTGAGGACCATGGAATTCTGTCTTTGTTGCGATTGGAGGGTGTGGTTCAAGGGCAGAGGTGTGAGAGTGGAGGAGATGTGCTGTAGGGCATCACTGATCACGTTGGAGGGAAAATTGCAGTCTTTGAAGATGGAGACCATCTGGGATGTTTTAAGGTGAAATTGGTCTTCCTGGGAGCAGATGTGGTGGAGGAATTGGAGTAGGGGATAGTGTTTTTACAGGAGGCAGGGTGGGAGGAGGTGTAGTCCAGGTAGTTGTGGGAGTTTGTGGATTTATAGTGAATGTCCGTGTTGAGTTGGTCGACAGAAATGGAGATAGAGAGGTCTAGGAAGGGAGGTGTCTAAGATGGCCGCTGCCATAACCACTTCTGCTCCCAGTGACGTCACTCACCGAAACACTGACAACGACGTTGCCAACGTCATGTGTCACGCCACTTCCGCTCCCAATGATGTCACTCACTGGAATTCAGCTGACAACATCACTTACGTCATGTGTTGCATACTTCCGCCCCCACGGATACCACCGAAGGTCCCACATCCGAGAACCCCCCGACCCCTGTGGCCAGTGTCACTTCCATTGGTGATGTCAGTCATGATCCTATAACCACACCCACTCCAGTGACAGTCTTCGCCCCCACTTGAGGTCCAGCCCCACAGCTGTTCTAGAGATGTTTTCTGAAATGATCCGCAAGTTGGTGACCTGACTCCCCGATGTAGAGAAGACCACATTGGTTGCTGCGGATACAGTAGATGACGTGTGTGGAAATACAGATAAATTTCTGTAGAAGGATCCTTTGGAGGGGGGGGAAGTGAGCTCCCAGCCCAGCTGTGTTTTCACCATCCCCCCAGACCTCCCCCTCACGGAGGATGAACGATCCATCCTTAGTAAAGGCCTCACCTTCATCGCATCATGCTCCCGGATGCATGAGTTTGACATGCGTTGTGACATTGAACACTTCTTCCGCTGCCTCCACCTTTGGGCTTACTGTTTCCATCAAGACTCCCACCCATCCTCTGAGGACCCCTTCTCCTGCCTCTAACACACCCCACCTGGATACCCCATGCTAGTCTGTTACCCACCCTCAATATCTTCATTTTCAACTGCTGCCGTGACATAGACCACCTCAACCTGTCCACCCCCCTCACCCACTCCATTCTCTCACCCTCACAATGCGCATCCCTCCACTCCCTCCGCTCCAACCGCAGCCTCACCATCAAACCAGCTAGCAAAGGGGGCACTGTGGTAGTTTGGTGCATCAACCTCTGTATGGCTGAAGCCAGACGCCAACTCATGGACACCTCCTTCTACTGCCCTCTCGACCACAGCCTCATCTCCAATCACCAAACCATCATCTCCCACGCCATCCACAACTTCTTCACCTCTAGGGATCTCCCATCCACAGCTTCCAACCTCATCGTCTGGGAATCCTGCACCGCCCGATTCTACCACCTTCCAAAGATTCACAAACCTGACTACCCCGGTCAACCCGTTGTCTCAGCCTGCTCCTGACCCACTGAACGTATCTCTGCACACCTTGACACCGCCCTGTCCCCCTTAGTCCAGGAACTCCCCACTTACATTTGCGACACCACCCATGCCCTCAATCTCTTAAATTACTTTTGTTTCCCTGGCCCCCAACGTCTCATCTTCAACATGGTCATCCAGTGCCTGAACACATCTATCTGCCATGACGAAGGCCTCCAAGCCCTCCATATCTTCCTCTCACGCCAATCCAACACTGACACTCTCATTTGACTGGCTGAACTGGTCCTTACCCTCAACAATTTCTCCTTCCAATCCTCCAACTTCCTCTAGACCAAAGGGGTAGCCATGCGTATCTGCTTGGGCCCCAGCTATACCTGCCTGTTCGTTGGGTACCTGGAACTGTCCATCTCCCGCAGCTACACTGGCCTATCCCCCACCTTTTCCTCCGCTACATTGATGACAGAATCGGTGCAACCTCTGCTCCCATGAGGAGGGAACAATTCATCAACTTCACAAAAACCTTCCACCCTGACCTCAAGTTCACCTGCTATATCTCAGACACCTCCCTCCCCTTCCTGGACCTCTCCATTTCCATTTCCGATGACCAACTCAACATGGACATCCACTACAAACCCACTGATTCCACAACTACTTGGACTACACCTCCTCTCACCCTGTCTCCGATAAAAACACTATCCCTTATTCCCAATTCATCTGCCTCCGCCACAAGTGATCCCAGGAGGACCAATTCCACCGTAGAACATCCCAGATGGCCTCCTCAACTTCCCCTCCCGCATGGTCAACGATGCCCTCTAGTGCATCTCCTCCTCCACTTCCCACACCTCTGTCCTTGAACCCCATCCCTCCAATCGCAACAAGGACAGAATCCCCGGGTCCTCCCCTTCCACTGGATACAACCTCTGGATACATCGCATCATCCTCCACCTATAAACAGACCCCACCACCAGAGATATATTTCCATCCCCACCTCTGTCTGTGTTTCTGAGAGAACTCCCTTGTCAGGTCCACGGCTCCCACCAACCCACTCTTCCCTCCTAGCACCTTCCCCTGCTACCGCAAGAATTGCAAAACCTGCGCCCACACCTACCCCCTCACCTCTGTCCAAGGCCCCAAAGGATCCTTCCACATCTGACAGAAATTTACCTGTACTTCCACACATGCTGTCTACTGTATCCGTTGCACCCGATGTGGTCTCCTCTATGTCGGGTAGTTAGGACGCCAACTTGCGGATCGTTTCAGAGGACATCTCTGGGACACCCGCACCCACCAACCCCACTGCCCTATGGCTGAACACTTTAACTCCCCCTCCCACTCCGCCATGGACGTGCAGGTCTTGGGCCGCCTCTATTGCCAAATCCTAACATTCCGACTCCTGGTGGAAGAACGCCTCGTCTTCCGCCTTGGGACTCTTCAACCACATGGGATCAATGTGGATTTCACTAGTTTCCTCATTTCCCCTCTATCTGCCTTGTCCCAGTCCCAACCTTCCAACTTGGCACTGCCCTCTTGAACGGTGCTACCTGTCCATCTTCCTTCCAGTCTATCTGCTCCACCCTCCTCACTGACTTATCACTTTCATCTCCAACTTCACCTAACTATTACATTTCCAGCTACCTCTTCCCTCCCAGCCCCACTTCCCATCCCATTTATTCTCAGCCGCCCCGGTCCACAAGCCTGACTCCTGATGAAGGACTCATGGATGAAGGGCTCATTCAATCATGGATGATAAGTTTCTCAACCCCATTCTCCAGGTTTCTTCTCATAACCCTTCTTCCCTTTGATATTCATGAACCTATCTGTCTCAATCTTAAATATACTCAATGACCTGGCCTCCACAGCATTCTGTGGCAATGAATTCCATAAGATTCACTACTCTCTGGCTGAAGAAGTTTCTCCTTATCTCCATTGTAAAAGGTCTTCCCTTTACCTAAGGCTGTGCCCTCTAGTCCTAGTTTCTCCTACCAACGGAAACAACTTCCATTCTGTCCAGGCCATTCAGTACTCAGTATGTTTCAATTAGATCCACCCTCATCCTGCTAAACTCTTATCGAGTGCAGACCCAGAATCCTCAAATGTTCCTCATATGTTAAGCTTTTCATTCCTGGGATCATTCTCGTGAACCTCCTCTGAACACGCTCCAAGGCCTGTACATCCATCCTGAGATATGGGGCCCAAAACCGCACACAATACTCCAAGTGTGGTCTGACTAGAGCCTTAGAAATACATCCCTGCTTTTATATTCAAGTCCTCTGAAAATAAATGCCAACATT
>NW_025194542.1:0-4143 GCF_004010195.1 Chiloscyllium plagiosum | reverse complement strand
TGTTTTGTTAACTCAAAGCCATCTCATATTCCTGTTAAACCGCCCTGATTTCCCGCTTGACCTTTCTCCTTCTGCTCTTATAGTCGTCTCGGGTTTAAGTCTATCCCAGCTGTGTATAACTGACATATGAGTCCATCTATTCCTTGATCGCAGCATTAATATCACGAGTCATCCATCATACCTCCAACTACTATTCTTGCCCGTCTAACAAGCAGGAAAACATGGTCACTGGGTCATCTTAATCCAAATTTTGAAGGCCTTTCACTTTGCAATCATCATTTACTGATGAATAGCATCTCCCAATCAGCTTTTCAAAGGGCTTGCCTGACACTTGCAAAATTGGCCTGACTCCAAGTTTGAAGTTTAATGTTTACTTCAGGTCTATCACTTTCCACAACTGTATTAACACAAATAGATTCTATGAAACACACTTGAAAGGTAAGTGACTTCCTCATGTCTGTCTCTAACAGGCTCAAGAGGTTGAATATCCACAACACGCCTGAGCCAATATGACACAGCAATCCGTGGATGGTGAGCAGCGGGTAAACAGTATCTATTGGAGGTCCCTCCCTTCTCTGTTACAGAAACGCAGGCAACACATTGCACGTCAGGTGCCCTCTCGTACAGTTGAAGTAACATTTCTCTGTGTAATAATTCCCATTGCAACATACCAGCTTTCCACCTCTTAAAGTGATAATAGGCTATTGTCAACTGAATGACCTCCCCCATCCCTCTGTAACAGGCACATGGGAGCAAAGTTGATTCCCCTGTTCGTGAACAGCAATCTAATGCTCTGTCTCAAGTTTATGAAATGATTTGATAACAGGACACATTAAACCAGGAGTAGCCTCACACAAAATCGATGTGCAATAGTTAGTTTGAGGTATCCAGAAAATTCCTGAACAGTCATCTTGCACAACCGATCTGTTGCTTTATCTCTGTCTGCTTTTATAAACATGGTGGGACATATACAATCCTGCAGTGATTTGGCAATGTTCACACATAATTTGGAAAAAGATTAGATGGATTGAATGGTTGTGGTCCCCCTGAGTAACTCTCATCCATTCCATCCAGACTGAGCACATGTTCCCTTTTATTGTGATATGTAGTGGGGTAAGGAAGGGGTTAAAGAAGCCTGTCTGTTCAGTCACTATGATTATGCCAATCGCCGTGGTTCTCATTATTCCAGTGGAGGGTTGCTATCTGTTAATCAGAAAAGGGCTCTGTTCAGTGTGTTATCCCCTGATATGAGCGGATGCATAATCGACAGAATAACAGGAATAAGCAGCTGCAGAGAAAGGGACAGGAGAGATCAGAATCTGTGAACATTAGACTGGAATGTTCCAACAGTGGATCAGAATCTGAGACCAATAAACTACAATGTTACAGCATTAGACTGGAATTTATTCAATTTAGGGGTTCTTTTTACATGTAATGATGCTCTATCAATATCTTCACGAATCTGTGTTGCTTTTCGCATTTTTCAATATTTTTATCATCTTATCCTAGCCTATTGTTCGAGTCCATTGTAAGTCTGACTGTCCAGACATTATTTCCAAAAAAAGAGTAATGACTACATTACTGTTCTTTCATTTAGTCTACTCTTATTGCCACCATTATTCTTTCTATAGGGACTCGGAATCCAGATATTCAATCTACCGACCATTAATATCTACATCAGTGAACTTGATTAGTTACTGTCTCCCTCCTTGCTTCTGGCAGTGTTACTCATGTCTTTCAAGGTTGATCGACTCAGTTTTAGCTGTGAACCATTGTTTTACTGCCCTTTATATTTTAATGTTGTGAAAATGAATGTCACTGACTTTAATTCTGTTCGCAAACTCCATTTCCTTCCTCTGACTGCATTCTATTGCTGATCAATATCTAAGGCTGAAATAAAGGAGTCACAACTGTTGTGATCCCTTTGGCAACTGTTGTGATTCCTGACATAGTCTTACCTTTCCTAATTTCAACTCCTGACACCTCCTGAATATAACTCGCTGGCTCATCCTATCTGCTAGTTAAACTTTGAGCGATGAATTACAGCCTTAATGATGTCAACAATCTGCTGCTGTCACTCCCAGATTCAAACCTGCGGAAGCAAATCTGAGTCGATACGCCACAGCTTGTGTCCGAATTCACAGCAAAATCCCAACATTCCTGTGTGGATTGACTCGTATTGTTGCTGGGTCTGGCAATGCGTTTACTTTAATAATCTCAAACACATCGCCACCTATGTCTATGACAAGATTCTCAGTCTCTCTCTGATGAATGACCAAACGTCTGCCCGTTGTTCATAATTAAACTCATCGATAATACCTTAAGTTATCTCCAGCCAAGTGATTAAAGTAAATTATTCGATTTGCATATTAATCAATCGAATTCTGAAACTCCATTCGAACTGATTTAAGATTTAAGAACCATTTGAGGTGTGTTCAAGTCATGTACATGAGTTGTGCAACCCTTTGATCCTTTCCTCATAAATTCTGTGTCAAAAGTCTTGCTCTTTCAATAACATCTGATGAAGGTGCAGTAGTCCGAAATCTAGTCTGTTCAAATAAACCTGTTGGACTATAAACTTATGTCGTGTGATTTTTGCCCTTGTACAACTCAGTCCAACACCAGCACCTTCATACCATCGATTTTATTGGTTAGCCAATGCTCTCTCCAAGAAATTAGTATTTCTCCACCCCATTTGCTCTTATCTTACATATTAGTCTTTCGTGTGGCACATTACGCAATGCTGACGAGTAGTCCAGATCTAATGCACCTCTTGGATCCCCATTACCAAACTTGCTTGTTAATTTAAAAAAGAAATAGGCAATGCATTTAATCATGATTTGTCCTTCATAAAATCTTGTCGACTGCGATGGTTTGCTTTTTGACGTTGAATATCTCCTGTTATTAATTCTTTAGCAACAGATTCTAGCAACTTGCCTTCAATCCCAATAGTTTGGTCACAACTTTTCATTCCCTCGTGAAGTTGGATATTCTCAATCTTTCCTTTTCTATAACCTCTGCATACCGTTTCAATCCCTGCGGAAAACGCACAATGCTGGAAAATAATTTGCTCCAATTGTTATGTTAGAGGCATGAGTGATTGGACTCATTCTGTTGCTGATTTGCACAATTGATGGGCTGAATGTCCTCCTGATGTCCCTACATTATAGTCTCGATGGCTTGACTGTCCTCTTCCTGTTCCTGATGAAAATAATTAAGATTTCAATGTCTTACGCCTGATGCTTAATGACAGGTTTGGGAAATTGTGGATTCTTTCTGCTTTTAGGTCACATTTAGAGGGCTGAATTGTGCAGGAAAGTTGCCTTGCACACACTTGCTACCTCAAGGGTTAGCACTGTTGCCTCCCTGCACCAGAGATCTGGGTTCAATTTCAGTCTCGGGTCACTGTCTGTGCAGAGTTTGCACATTCTCCCCATGTCTGCAAGATTTACATTGAGTACAGTAGTTTGCTCCCACGGTCTGAAGATTTGCAGCATCAGTGGTTTGGCTAAGCTAATTACACATAATGTCCGGGGATGTGCAGGCGAGGCGGTTTAGTTATGGAAAATTGATGTATACAGAGATTGGGGAAAGGATGGGTTTGGATGGGTTGGTCTTCGAAGGATCAGTTTGGAGTCGTTGGCTCAAGAGTCCTGCTTCCACACTGTAACTATTCCATGATTAACATCTTCAAATCAGTATTCAGTTGAGGGAACCATTTCTGAGTTGATTCGTATATTCTTTCCTCAGTGAGAATATTAAATCTGTACACACTGCTACAGATTTGATCGTACTAAGATCCTGTACAGCAGCAGTAACACTTCGCCAGCCTGCTATAAAATTCCCACCCAAGTTTGCACAGTGTTCGCTCTGTGGGGAAGTGTACAGCATTTGCTGAAAAGTCATTGTCCTTCCTTACTCACCGACACAACAGGAAATCTGGTAAAAATGGTATAATTACATTTGAGATGAACAGGTAAGTATGCAGGCTGATATGAATGTTGAGATATGCCTCCCCAAATATCTCTCCTGAATCAACCATTAATGTCCACAGTGCCCACATCGCTGAGCTTCCATCCAATCTGGCAAAATGGAGTTGAGAAACAGCATGGCGAAGCAAGCATTGATGGCAGTTATATATCA
>NW_025194541.1:0-4143 GCF_004010195.1 Chiloscyllium plagiosum | reverse complement strand
CAGAGTTCATTCAGAGCCTGTACCTCTCTGTCAATCGAAATGAGTTCTATGCACAGGAATCGAGCATCCTATGGAAAATATGGAATTTCTCACCTTATCAATGGCTGCTTGAGACGTAATGAGGGTCCATCCATAACCATCAAGTTTCAACTTCTTATTCTCTCACAGCACGGCAGATTAAAAACATAGTTACTGCAATCTCACCTTTTGGTAACATCATGCTAGGGTTCAATCTGGTGAAAATACTTTGCACTGTCTCGGTGACATTGAGATCATTATTTATAAAGCAGACTCAGTCTGTACACCATACTGGCTAAATACTGACTCAACAAAACATTACCATTAAGTAAGATATATTTACTCTGGTACTTCAATATTTTTCCATGGTGGACCACATATCCTTTACAGTTAGAATTACATACTGCCCCATAGAATTCTGTTAGTGACTTATAACCAAGGAAATCCAGGTCCTTTTCAACAACAGCCCTTCCCAACCTCTCACCATTTAATAAACTTAAATGTGAATGATGGTATTTGTTCACATCTGAATCATTTTAATGCCGTGTACACAGCTATTGCACAAGAGCTGATCCTTCTGAGACCCCACAAGCATTCAGTCCAGACAAAATAAAAACTCTACTCTTAATGTTGCCCATTATCCAATATTTAATCCATTCGGGGTATTCCACCCTCACCTACCAATGGACTCTAACATTCTCCACCCACCTGCAATCAACAATGTCAAACTTCTTCTGAAAATTCAATTACTCCACTCCCACTATTTCTCAATTGTCAATGACACAACGGACAGAGTCCACAAACTCCAACTGGTTTATCAAAGATCATTTCCCTTTACTGAATCTAGGTCAAATCTATCAAATTATATCATTATTCTCCAAGTGTCTAGTTGTCACATTTCGTATAAAAGGCTATAATGTTTTTTTTCTCACAGCTGACATCAAACTATTTAGTTTTCTGTTTTCCCTCTCTGTCCTGTTTTAAATATTTATGTTTACAATAGATGTTTTCCAGACTGCAGGATCCTTTCCAGAATCAAACCAGCTCTGAAGAATAATTAGTAATTCTTTCACTGGCTCTGTTGCCACCTCCTCAATACTCTGGGATTGAACTCAGAGTAAGAGAGCTCAGAAGAGCCAGGAGGACATGAGAAGTTGTTGGCGGATAGGATCAGGGTTAACCCTAAGGCTTTCCATAGGTATGTCAGGAATAAAAGAATGACGAGAGTTAAATTAGGGCCAATCAAGGATAATAGTGGGAAGTTGTGTGTGGAGTCAGAGGAGATAGGGGAAGCACTAAATAAATATATTTCGACAGTGTTCACTATCGTAAATGAAAATGTTGGTGAGGAAGATACAGAGATACTAGACTAGAAGAGATTGGGGTTCACAAGGAAGAGTTCTTAGAAATACTGCAGAGTGTGAAAATAGACAAGTCCCCGGGGCCAAATGGGATCTATCCTAGGATCCTCTGTGAAGCAAGGGAAGAGCTCGCCGAGTTTTTGGCATTGATCTTCAAATCATCATTGTCTACAGGAATAGTGCCTGAGGGCTGGAGGGTAGCAAATGTGATTCCCTTGTTCAAAAAGGGTAGTAGAGACAACCCTGGTAATTACAGACCATTGAGTCTCACTTTAGGGGTTGGTAAAATGTTGGAAAAGGTTATACGAGATAGGATTGAAAACCATCTAGAAAAGAATAATCTGATCAGGGACAGTCAGCACGATTTTGTGAAGGGTAGGTCGTGCCTGACGAATCTTACTGAGTTTATTGACAAAGTGACCAAACAGGTAGATGAGAGTAAACAGGTTGATGTGGTGTATATGGATTTCACCAAGGCGTTCGATAAAGTTCCCCACAGTAAGCTTTTATACAAAATGCGGGGGAATGGGATTGTGGGAGACATAGCAGTTTGGATCAGTATTTGGTTTGCTGAAAGAAAACAGAGGGTTGTAGTTGATGAAACATGTTCATCTTGTTGTCCAGTTACTAGCGGCGTACCGCAAGGGTCAGTGTTGGATCCACTGCTGTTTGTCATTTTTATAAATGACCCGGATGAGGGCTGAGAAGAGTGGGTTAGTAAATTTGCTGACGACACTAAGGTCGGTGGAGTTGTGGATAGTGATGAAGGATGTAGTTGATTGCAGAGAGACATAGATAGGATGCATAGCTGGACTGAGAGGTGGCAAATGGAGTTTAATCTGGACAAGTATGAGGTGATTCACTTTGGATGGAGTAATCGGAATGTAAAGTACTGGGCTAATGGTAAGATTCTTAAGAAGGCATACAGTGTTTTGGCCGTTATTAATAGAGGGATTGAGTTCCGGAACCAGGAGGTTATGCTGCAGCTGTACAAAGCTCTGGTACGGCCACACTTGGAGTATTGTGTACAGTTGTGGTCACCGCTTTATAAGAAGGATGTGGAAGCTTTGGAAAGGGTGCAGAGGAGATTTACGAGGATGTTGCCTGGTATGGAAGGAATGTCTTACGAGGGAAGGCTGAGGGCCTTGAGGCTGTTCTCGTTAGAGAGACGAAGGTTGAGAGGTGACTTAATAGAGACATACAAGATAATCAGAGGGTTAGATGGGGTGGACAGGGAGAGTCTTTTTTCCAAGTATGGGGACGGCCAACACGAAGGGACACAACTTTAAAGTGAATGGAGATAGGTATAAGACAGATGTCAGAGTAGTTTCTTTACTCAGAGAGTAGTAATGGTATGAAATGCTTTGCCTGCAACGGTAGTAGATTGGCCAAGTTTAAGTGCATTTAATTCGTCATTGGACAGGCATATGGACGTACATCGAATAGTGTAGGTTAGATGGGCTTCAGATTAGTATCTCAGAGCGGCGCAACATCGAGGGCCGAAGGGCCTGTACTGCGCTGTAATGTTCTATGTTCTGGATGCAGCACCTTCCCTACCTTTAATTCGAATGGATTTTCAAAAAACATTCTCTTCATTAATTCTAGTTTTGTGCAGTTCTGCTTATTCACCAGACCCCCTGTTCCCTAGTATGTCTGGAAGTTTGCTTCTGTACCTTCCTCACGGAGATGGACTCAATGTCTTCCTTATCGCTGGCAGATGGTTTCTGATAGCCAGTGAATATTTCGGGGGACTGCACTTCGGAGATGATGAAAATGTTAACAACTCCTGCCTGTTATGTTCCCGAATTAACCCAGTTCACTTCATGGTGAGTGTCAGCACAGTCCTGTCTCTGGTGAGTTCATAGATTATACTGACGGAGGAGACGCAGCTCAGTGACCACATCATTTTTGAAAGGTTCACAGTTTATGTTTGAAATTGGTTCAGCTCAGAAAAATATTCCTGGAAATCCCAGGGAGGATCGTACAATGCCCAGCCCTTCCCCGTGTACAGAGCTTACCATCTGTATAGGTTCAGCTCCAGTTGTTTCCCATGGACCCAAACACGCTCTAAATGCAGTGTCCAGAATGAGATCACCAGACCCTCGGGTCTCTCTGAATGGATGCAGCAGCTGATAATACACAAACGCGAGGAAAGCATCAATGGAACCTTCCCTTACTGTCTAATGACAGGCGCAAGTCAAAACCTCACACACACACACAGTGCACCCATTTCATGTTGAAAATGTTTCTCTTCCTGGCTGAAAAAGCCGTTACATCTCTACACAATCCCACAGTAACAGTCCCTTTCTCTGAAGAAGCAGTTGACAATATAACATTACGTTTCTCAGTACCTCAGTAACTATAAGGACAACATCTGTATTAACAATGGAGTTTATCATCACACTCCGAGAAGAGAGATAGAGGGAATATAATTCACTTTTTAACAGGGGCATATCAAGATTGACGTGATATTCAGGAATAAGGGAGAAAGGGGTTATGTTAGAAGAAGCTCCCTTTTTATTTTCCTTCTACTTCGTTATCAGCTGTCCCTTTGTTTTCTTTTCAGTTCTTTCCCTGTATCTCTCTCTCTCTTTCTCTCTCTTGTTGGGACAGTTCTCCATTCATTCAAATAACATCCTCTTCACTCATCCAGCCGTCCCTGGTAGAAATAATATTATATCTCGGTTGCTTTCAGTGTTGATATAACTTGCAACTTTATCTGTTTTTCTCCTGACAGAAAGGATGTTCTGTAATTTGAAATGGC
>NW_025194540.1:0-4142 GCF_004010195.1 Chiloscyllium plagiosum | reverse complement strand
GGGAGTGCCACACTGTCAGAGGGTCAGTACTGGGGAGAGGACTTTAAACTAATTAGAGATGGGGGCAGGGTTCTGGGGAAGGGATATTTAGGCTTACAAATGAAACAAAAGATGCTACAGTGTTGCAGGAAAGTTATTTAGGTAACGATGCCCAGACTGGTTTAGGAACGTACAGAGTGTCCAAACACAGAAAACTCAGCAACACAGAGGTAGGAAGGGTTGTGGGACACGCGATCGAATAAGTACAATAGCAGTAAATGATCTCGGATCAGGAGATGTGATAGTAAGAAATAACGAGGAGACTAGGACACTAGTGGGAGGAGTCTATAAGGCCCCTGACACTAACTGCATTGTAGGACAGGGAATCAATCAGGAGATTAGGAGGGCATATAAAGCAAGGCAGTACATTAATCACGAGTGGTTTTAACCTTCATTGGAGTTTGGGAAAGTCAAATTGACAGAGTTAACCATAAGGGAGAATTTATAGAGCGTGAAACAGAAAACATTCTGGGATGCTGGAAACCTGAAATACAAACTGGCTAATGTTAGTGTTTAAAACAGCCGGGCAGTTAACGTGTTGAGCCAGCGTGACTTCTCTTCAGAACCGGGTTCCGAAAACAAGTCACACGGAAAAGTCGAACATAAACTCTTGCTTCAGTCTCCACAGATGTGACCAGACCTGCTGAGTTTCTCCAACATGTTCTGTTTTTAATTCATGCGATGTATTTGGGACAGTTTCCTGGAGAAATATGTTTTGGATCCAACCAGGTATCAGGCCATTTTGGGTTTGGTAATGCATGATGTGGGAGGGTTTAATAAATTACCTCATGTTAGAAACGAAAATCGCTTCTCAATAATCGCTCTAGACAAATTCAGGAAAACAAAGTTTTATTAACAAGTCAAGTCTGCAGAGTTGGCCAGCCTTGAAGAAAAGGCGCGCTGAGGCTTACAAAGTCTCCCATTATATACAGTACAAGTCCCTCCTCTCCTTGGCTCTAACAAGCCATGAGGTTCACATTCTTAAAAACATCATTATTCTTATCACAAAGTCTGCAACAAATGGCTCCAGAGACTCTGAAGTTGTTGTTTTTCTCACCCTGTAGTCTTATCAGTCAAAGACTTCAATCTGTAACAGATGTCTCTCGAGTCGTTTCCCTATCCTGGAGTCTTATCAGTCAAGGACTCATCCTTCCCTGCCTGTGTTAATGGTTTCATCAATCAAGGGCCTGTTTGTTTTTACTCTGCTCACAAATTGTCAGCATTCTGCACAATTTAAACTATTCTACTTTTGAGTATATAAAATGTTCTAGAAAAGAAACAAAAGTTTTGTCTTTTATTATAGACCAGTCTGTGGTCCAGGCACATCTTAAAGTTTAAACCGAAATTACCTCTCACACCTCAGAAACAGAGAGAGAAAACCCCTGGTAAACAATGACCATACCACAGGACAAAGGAATGAGGGGGTTAATTAAAATGGATGGGAAAGGGGTCTTGCAGCAAAGATTATCAGGGACAGATGCTTAAGAAATAGTTTGTGACACATCGCAGTGAGAAAGCAAACTTTCAGGGAGGTATATGAGCCAACTATGGTTGACCAGGGAAATGAAAGATACCATCAACATTGCCAGAAAACCCATAAAAGTGTCAAAGATTGGTGGTAAACCAGAGGGTTGACAGAAGTTTTTAAAACCAGCAAAAGACGATCAAAAACTAATAACGAGAAGAAGTCATCTTTGAGGATGAACTGGCAATTATTGCCAAGGTTATCAGCAAGAGCTTCTTTAGTTACATAAAAAGAAAGATTGAATGAAAGTGAACAAAGGTCCCTTCAAGAATGAGGCTGGAGGCAGAATAATAGGGAAACGAGGAAATGGCAGAGAAATTGAGGAAATCCTTTGCATCAGTCTTCATGGTGGCATTCCAAGAAATCCAAAATAATAAGGAAGGAAAGAAAGAGAGGAAATTGAGATGACAACTATCGCTAGAGAACAGGTACATGGGGACGAATAGGGCCAAGAGGTTATATGTGCCCTGGACCTGATGGGGCATATCCTCAGATGTTAAAGGAAGTACCTGCAGAGATAGGGGATAGGGGAGTCATCTTCCAAGACTCCTTAGATTCTAGAGAAGTGCAAGAAGGTTGCCAATGTTACACCTCTAGTTAAAAAGGGAAGAAGAAAGCTTGAAAGGGTTCAGAAAAGATTTACAAGGACGTGGCCAGGGTTGGAGGACTTGAGCTACAGGGAGAGGCTGAACAGGCAGGGGCTGTTTTCCCTGGAGCGTCGGAGGCTGAGGGGTGACCTTATAGAGGTTTACAAAATTATGAGGGGCCTGGTTAGGATAAATAGGCAAAGTCTTTTCCCTGGGGTTGGGGAGTCCAGAACTAGAGGGTATAGGTTTAGGGTGAGANCTCCAACCCTGGCAACATCCTTGTAAATCTTTTCTGAACCCATTCAAGTTTCACAACATCTCTCTCTTAGGAAGGAGACCAGAATTGCACGCAATATTCCAACATTGGCCTGACCAATGTCCTTGGGATATCTGGTCGGCGTGGGCGGGTTGGACCGAAGGGTCTGTTTCCATGCTGTACATCTCTATGACTCTATGATAACTACAGGCTAATTTGCTTCATATCTGTTCTTGAGAATTGTGAGAGTCTATCATAAACAGCGAACCGTTTAGATGTGCTGAATAAGATCAAACAGAGTCAGCATATCTTCACAAAAGCAGGGGATTTATGCCTGGCAAATGTATTCACATTCTTTGAAGAGCTCTCAAGCTGGATAGCTGAAGGGGATGTAACGTATTTGGATTTTCAGAAGATGTTTGATAAGGGACCACAGGGTTAGGCTACATAACAAGAGCCCATGATGTTACATATTACCACAGATGGAAGATTGGCTAACCAATGGAAGACAGACAGTCAGGATAAAATTCAGGTTGGTAACCTGCAACTAGAGGAGTGCAGCAAGGGTTAGTACTGGGGTCACAATTATTTATTATATATTAACGACTTGGATGAAGAAAGTGAACAGACTGTCACCATGTTCACAGATGACACAGAAAGAGGCAGGAACGCAAGTGGTGAAGATGGCACACTGAGAGTCTGCAGAGGGATGTAGACAGGGTAAGGAAGTGGGCAAAGACTTGGTGAATGGAATGGAATGTGGGGAAATGTGTAGTTTTGACAAGAAGATTAGAGGAAACGAATATTATTTAAATGGAGAATGGCTACATAAAGCTGCAACATAAAGCTGGGCTTGTATACCCTTGAGTTTAGAAGACATAGAGGGGATCTGTTTGAGACGAATAAGATTATTAAAGGATTGGACACTCTGGAGGCAGGAAACATGTTTCCGCTGATGGGTGAGTCCTGAACCAGAGGATACAGCTTAAAAATACAGGGTAGACCATTTAGGACAGAGATGAGGAGAAACTTCTTCACCCAGAGAGTGGTGGCTGTGTGGAATGCTCTGCCCCAGAAGGCAGTGGAGGCCCAGTCTCTGGTTTCGTTTAAGAAAGAGTTGGATAGAGCTCTCAAGGATAGTGGAATCAAGGGTTATGGAGATAAGGCAGGAACAGGATACTGATTAAGCCATGATCATATTGAATGGTGGTGCAGGCTCGAAGGGCAGAATGGCCGACTCCTGCACCTATTGTCTATTGTCTATTGTCAACACAGAGGGATTTGGGAGTCCTACATTCAAATTACAAAAAAAAAGCTCACACGCAAATTCAACAGGGAGATTGTTACTCTCTGTTTCAAAGGCTTTAAAGATAGGGTGGTCTTACTAAACTGTACAAGGCACTATTAAACCGCACCTAGAATACTGTGAAATGTTTTGGGCCCCTTATCGAAGACGTGTGGCATTCCAGAAAAGCCTCACTAGGTTGATACCATGTCTCGAGGGACTGTCTAATGAGGAGAGGCTGAGTAGGTTGAGTCTATTCATTGGAGGTGAGAAGATTGAGGAGAGATCTTATTGAAACATACAGGACTCCTTGGGGACTTGACAAGGTAGATGCGGAAAGATTGTTTCCCCTCATGGGAGAGTCTCAGACCAGAAGGCATAATCTCAGAGTAAGGAGCTGAGCAACACCTTTAAGGCAGAGTCATAGAGTCATAGAGATGTACAGCACGG
>NW_025194539.1:0-4142 GCF_004010195.1 Chiloscyllium plagiosum | reverse complement strand
GACTGATATTCTCTGCAATATACACAGGGACTGTTAGTCTCCATAATATACAGAGGGACTGGGATTCTCTATAATAGACACAGGGTTTGCTATTCTGTATAATACACACAGGGACTGCTATTCTCTGTAACATACACCAGGACTGCTATTCTCTGTAATATACACCAGGACTGTTATTCTCTGTCATACACACAGGGACAGCTATTCTCTATAATATACACAGGGACTGCTATTCTCTATAATATACACAGGGGCTGCTATTCTCTATAATACACACAGGGACTGCTATTCTCTATAATATACACAGGGACTGCTATTGTCTGTAATATACACAGGGACTGCTATTCCCTATAATATACACAGGGACTGCTATTTTGTGTAATGTACAGAGGGACTGCTAATCTCTATAATATACACAGGAGCTGGTATTCTTTATAATGTACACAGGGACTGCTATTCTCTCAGACACACAGGGACTGCTAGTCTCCATAATATACAGAGGGACTGCTATTCTCTGTCATACACACAGGGACTGCTATTCTCTATAATATACACAGGGGCTGCTATTCTCTATAATATACACAGGGGCTGCTATTCTCTATAATATACACAGGGGCTGCTATTCTCGATAATATACACAGGAGCTGCTCTCCGCTACAATATACACAGGGACTGCTATTCCCTATAATATACACAGGGACTGCTATTCCCTACAATACACACAGGGACTGCTATTCTGTATAATACACACAGGGACTGCTATTCTCTATAATATACACAGGGACTGCTATTCTCTATAATATACACAAGGACTGCTATTCCCTATAACACACACAGGGACTGCTATTCTCTATAATACACACAGGGACTGCTATTCCCTATAATACACACAGGGACTGCTATTCCCTATAATACACACAGGGACTGCTATTTTGTGTAATGTACTGAGGGACCACTATTCTCTACGATATCCCTCGGGGCTGCTATTTTCTTTTAAATGACAGGATCTGCCCTTGTGTGTATTAGAAACATGGACTGCTGTTCTGTCAAATCTCCACCATGTACACAGTGACTCATCTGTATAATGGAGGGGCAGTTGTGTCTTCCTTGCTGCTGCCGGGTCGGCTGATTTGCCGCACTAACGTGTGGATCTATTTTCCCGATTTGTGGACGTGGGCGTGCACACGTGTCTGCGCATATGCACATGCGTGTCTGTGTGTCTTTGCACATGTGTGTGCATGTGTGCACATGTGTGTGCGCGCGCAAGGGGGAGACGACAAGAGGATTAATGCTTTGCTCTGTTGTGGTGTGTGCCGACAGTCTCTATCCGTGTATCTGGAAATGTAAACTGATGCTTTACAATCAATGACATTCCTTGCTGAATGCAGAAACATTGTCTGTGCTTCCGACATTGGTGTGAAAGTCAGGAAAACTGAGGTACAGGGCACACTTTTTAAAATGGCTGTCACGTCTGGTATGACTTTGGGAATATGTTGTGATGAATCTTCACAACACAGTCTGTCTATTCAACAAAAGTGAGGTACTGCAGATGCTGGTGATCACGGTCGAGAGGAGGGGTGGTGCTGGGAACGCGCAGCAGGTCAGGCAGCATCCGAGGAGCAGGACAGTCAACAGTTCGCGAAGAGCCCTTCCTTCCTGATGAAGGGCTTTTGCCCGAAACCTCGATTCTCCTGCTCCTCGGATGCTGCCTGACCTGCTGGGCTTTCCCAGCACCACCCCTCCTCTCGACTGTTGCTATCCAGAACATACACATGGGGCAGCTGTTTACTGGAGTTTATGCTGGAAAGACCACCCCTTCACACAATTCCTCATCAAAGCCCCTCACCACCCTGACTCGGAAATATATCGCCGTTCCTTTCAGTGTGGCTGGGTCAGAAGCGTGGAAGTCCCTCCCTCAGGGCATTCTGGGTCTCCCCACAGCACATGGACTGCCGTGGGTCAAGTAGGCAGCTCAGCCCCACCCACCTTCTCACTTCCCATCAATGAATCAAACGAAACATCGATAGAGGCAGCTACTCTCCATACTATCCAGCGGGTCTGCTCTTTTCTACAACACTGACAAAGAGTCTTTGACATTTGCACCACATCTCGACCGAGTTTGGGGGTTGGGGGGGGGGGGGGTGTGAAGCAGACATTTCGCACGCTTGCCTTCATTGCTCAGAGCTTTTGAGTCCAGGAGCTGGGACACCATGTTGAGGTTGTACAGGACATTGGTGAAGCTTTGTCTGGAGGACTGTGTCCCGCTCTGGTCGCTCGATGACAGGGAGGACAATATTAAGCTCGAGAGGACCCTCGAGTGCTTTCGGAAGAGATTTACCAGGACGCTGCCAGGTTTGGACGGGTTTGAGTTATGGAGGGGCTGGGCCTTTTGTCACAGGAGGTTGCCTTAATGAAATCATAGGGGGGTGGGGAGAGATCGGGTTAATGAGACAAGTCTTTTCCCTGGGGAGTGGGGGGGGAAGGGGGATTTCAATATCAGGGGCACTTGAGTGGAGAAAAGGTAAAATGAGGAGCAAATTTATGTTAATTTTAACACAAAGGGTGGTGCGCATGTGGAAGGAATTTCCAAAGGAAGTGGCGGATGTGGGCACATGTACAAGGTGTAAAAGATACTCAGCCAAGACCATGAAGAGGAAAGAATTGAAGGTACATGGGCCAAGGAGTAGGCACATGGCACGGGTGAGGTGGGGGATTGTGTTCAGCATGGACGGGTTGGGCTGAAGGGTCTGTTATTCTGGACATGTCTGCATTACAGGCTAAACATATGAGGGGGCTGCGATCCATTACAACATAAATAGAGAAGGGAATAACATTTGTGATACCACACATAGGCTGAGGGTAATATCTACCATCCATGAGTTCACAGTTCCGCTTCCCGTAACCATTTCCTTCCCGGAGATATTCCCTGCGCAGGCAGTAATCCCGGAGTCCTTGAGTATTGCTGAGGCACTGAAGAATTGCATTCATAAAGCACTGAGAAAGTAACAATCAGGTGTCAGACCAAACAGTCAGAACTCCCTGGGAATTCACACAGCAGCTTCCCTGGGCCTCCATATGCATTCACAGGCGGGAAACTCTGAGAGGCCGGCAGTTATTGTCCAAGTCGACGGCACCGTCGGGTGGTGCAGGGGCACAGGTGCTTTGTCTGGTTCAGCTCCCTCTGTACTGACCCACTGACAGTGCGGCACTGCCTCAGTACTGACCCTCCGACAGTGCGGCACTCACTCAGTACTGACTCTCCGACAGTGCGGCACTCCCTCAGTACTGACTCTCCGACAGTGCAGCGCTCACTCAGTACTGACTCTCCGACAGTGCAGAACTCCATCAGAACTGACCCTGCGACAGTGCGGCCTTCCCTCAGTACTGACCCTCCGACGCTCCCTCAGCACTGACCCTACGACAATGTGGCACTCCCTCAGTACTGACCCTCCGACAGTGCTGCACTCCCTCAGTACTGACCCTCCAACAGTGCGGCACTCCCTCAGTACTGATCTTGGAACAGTGCGGCACTCCCTCAGCACTGACCCTCCGACAGTGCTGCACTCCCTCAGTACTGACCCTCCGACAGTGCGGTACTCCCTCAGTACTGACCCTCCGACAGTGTGGCACTCCCTCAGTACTGACCTTGGAACAGTGCAGCACTCCCTCAGCACTGACCCTCAGACAGTGCGGCACTCCCTCAGCACTGACCCATGTCTGCAGTGATAGAGGCCTACCTGCCCTGTCACCAACCTCAGAGGAGCCTCGAGGGCAACCCATCCCCAATCCCTCCGGCTTGACAGTGCGGCACTCCATCAGTACTGACCCTCCGACAGTGCGGCACTCCCTCAGCACTGACCCATGTCTGCAGTGAGAGAGGCCTACCTGCCCTGTCACCAACCTCAGAGGAGCCTCGAGGGCAACCCATCCCCAATCCCTCCGGCTTCGAGCTGCCCGCGATGATCTTACCGTGTTGCCCAGGTTCCTGAGACCAACAAGACCAGTCCCAACCGTTACAACCTCTTGTTTCTGAAAGAAAGAAGTGAAATGCATCATCTTCAATCGATACAGTGTCTTTTTTTTTAAAATACAGAACTGGCTCAAAAGAAGAAGACAGAGGGTGGTGGTGGAGGGTTGTTTTT
>NW_025194538.1:0-4142 GCF_004010195.1 Chiloscyllium plagiosum | reverse complement strand
GGTAGTGTGGGGGTTAAAGGGGAAAAAAAAAAAATACACAGGAGGGAGGTGGAAAACAACAAAAAAAAACAAAATATAACCACGACAGTCCGGGTGTCCTTGGAGAGGGAGCACGCGGTGTCGACCAACACCCTGGAGTTGTTCAGGGAGAGGTGGGCGCCGCAGGGAGTGGAGTGCATTATTGGAATTTGAATAAAGATTGGTGCACTTTGTGTCTTTCACTGTGTCTCACACCTGCACACACACACCATGGGTGCTGGGGATAAAACAAGCACTACCGCACTTAGGTGGTAGTGTGGGGGTTAAAATAATAATAAAAAAAAAGATTGGTGCACTTTGTGTCTTCCACTGTGTCTCCCACCTGCACACACACACCATGGGTGCTGGGGAAAAAAAAGGAGAAAAAAAGAAAAAAAAAAAGAAAAAAAAATATAACCACGACAGTCTGGGTGTCCTTGGAGAAGGAGCACGCGGTGTCGACCAACACCCTGGAGTTGTTCAGGGAGAGGTGGGCGCCGCAGGGAGTGGAGTGCATTATTTCTCCCTCCAACTCTATTTTGATTTAGTCCCTACCCTCCCCTTCACTGTTTTGATCACACAGCACTGTCCCTTGATGTGAAGGGCAGTGCTTGTCACTGACCACCCGGGTGTTCTCCTATCTTCCTGGTGTTGGAAATTGAATAAAGATTGGTGCACTTTGTGTCTTTCACTGTGTCTCACACCTGCACACACACACCATGGGTGCTGGGGATAAAACAAGCACAACCGCACTTAGGTGGTAGTGTGGGGGTTAAATTAAAAAATAATAAAAAAAAATAAACAGGGGATTCTTCCAAAAAAAAAAAAATTTAAAAAAATAAACGGGGGATGAATAAGCACGACCACTGTTTGGCAAAAAAAAAACCCACGACAGTACCGGGGCGGGCTGTCCTAGAGGTGGTCAAAAGGTGCGTCAGGGCGGACTGAGAACTGGAAGGGGCATGGGGTGGACCGAGAACCAGAAGGTGGGTAGGGGCGGGCTGCCTTAGAGTGGTCAGAAGGTGGGAGGGATGGGGGCTTGCTGGGTCTGTAAGATTTTGTACCTAGGCATCTTTGTTCCTAAGGTGGCACTGGAAATGGTGACTTTGTCCACTTTTCACTGGACTCAAGGTTCCTTGTACTTGACTACATGTGACAATAAAATCCAACTCTAATTACAAGAGTAGTGATTGGAACCAGGTGGATCTCATTAACTATGAGATTCTTGATCTGGGCCAATCCTATAAGCCCTGGCTGACCAATATAACCACGACAGTTCTTTGGGCACCTGGTACGGAGGAAGGAGGGCAGGTCTGAAGACAGGAAAAAAAAATATAACCACGACAGTTGTCACTGGCCACTCGGGTGTTTTCCTATCTTCCTGGTGGTGGAAATTGAATAAAGATTCGTGCACCTTGTGTCTCTCACTGTGTCTCACACCAACACACCTACACACACACACACCATGGGTGCGGTAGTGTGGGGGTAAAAAAAAATAAAAACAGGAGATTCACCTGCAGAAAAAAAAATAAAAAAAATAAACAGGTGCGAAGGGCACTGCTTGTCACTAAAAAAAAATAATATAGCTCATAGCCCAGGTGTCTCTGGAAAAGGAGCACGCGGTGTCCACCAACACCCTGGAGTTGTTCAGGGAGAGGTGGGCGCCGCAGGGAGTGAAGTGTATTATTTTCCCCCCTTCAACTCTATTTTGATTTAATCCCTGCCTTCCCCTTCACTGTTTGATTACACAGTATTGCCCTCTGATGTGAAGGGCACTTAGGTGTTTCCTTTCTTCCTGGTGGTGGAAATTTGAATAAAGATTTGTGCACATTGTGTCTTTCACTGTGTCTCACATCTGCACACACACAACATGGGTGCTGGGGAGAAAATAAACACTACAGCAGTTAGGCGGTAGTGTGGGGGTAGAAAAATAAAAAAAAAAGAAACAAAAAAAAACCACGACAGCTGCTGTTGGTTTCTGTTTATTTTTGGGGAACCAGATTCCTAAACTGGCTGAATTATATAGCCAGTTTGTTAACTGATATTCCTTTCTTAAAAAAAATAACCAGGACATTAGAATCTCCTCATTGATTCAGTGGAGTGACTCCAAGCTGGCTGGTTACAGCCAGTGTATTGTTGTTGGTTTTTGTTTTTGGGGACCTAATTCCTAAACTGGCTGATCTACAAAGCCAGTTCGTTGATGGTGTTCCTTTTTTTGAGGATTGATTTCTGAACTGGCTGATCTTCACAGTCAATGTGTTATAGGTGTATTTCAGTTCTCATTAGGGAACTGTTGTTTCACTGGCTGGTTACAGCCTGTGCGCTACTCTTTTATTTCTGGTTTCTTTTGAGAAAGGACTATGCTGATTTTGTGGCAGGGCTTAGCCTTTGACTTTTTTTGTAAGTGTCTGTATTTTCCTTTTTGCACGTGTTTTCACTTTTTGGTGTTTGGACTGACCCGTGAGTCAACTGCACCTTTCCAGATGAACTGTTCCTCTGCAGGTAGGCCTGGCCCTCTGTTGGTGGACTAGGCCTCTGTAAAGGCTGAACAACTGTGTGTGTGCTGGGAGGAGAGCATTTGCTGCATGCTGAAGGACACTCTGGCTTTGGGAGTGGACCAAGCCCCTGTGAGTTAACTGCACCTTCACAATGAACTGTTTTCCTGTGAGTGGGCCCGGTCCTCTGTGGAGACTGAACACATGTTGTGGTGTGTGCATTTGCTGCCTTTAGGAGTGGACTCTGCCTTTGGTTGTGGACTCCGTTTCTGGCAATGGTCTCTCCATACCAGAGGGGACTCTGTTTTTGGTAACTGACTCTGCAATTTTGCTTGTTGGTTTTATCACCTGCACTATCTTGTGTGCGCCTGGTCTGGCAGGCATTACTGTGAGCTGGGAGGCTCTTGGGTCATCCTGAAAGCTGTCACCTGGAGAGCCGGAAGGTGGGTAGGCCATCCTGAGTGCTGTTGTCCCAAGCAAACAGCGGGATGGGCTGTCCTAGAGGAAGTTATGTCTGAGCAGTCCACAGGCCGGATGGTGTGTCAGGTTGGCAAGAGCCAGATGGTACATACGGATGGACTGAGAAGCCAGAAGGGGTGTAGGGGCAGGCTGCCTTTGAGTGACTGGAAGGTAAGAGGGGCAGGTGGGTTGCTGGGGGATTGGACTGTCTTCTCTGTGTTGTTACTGTTTCCTTTTTGATGACTGAAAGTGGGATTTGAGGTTTGTCCTGATTTCCCTGTTAACTGAACGGTGGGTTTTGGGGTTTGGCCTGGCTGCCCCTTCCCCTGTAAGTAGCGATTTTTTTGTGAACTGCTTCTTTTTGTTTATTGTCAACTGTTTGCATTTTATACGGTTTCATGAAATTAATAAAGAAAAATACAATCAGGACATTAGAATCTCCTCAGTTGTGGATTGACTGAGCTGGCTGGCCACAGTCAGTGTACTGTGCACTAGTAATTAAAGGGTGACTTGATGACAGGAGCTGGCCTCTGTGTAGTTTTTTTAACTACTTCCTTTGTCTTTTGTTCTATGATTTCATTAATCTCCATTCTCCGTCAACCTTTCCCTTCTGTTCCACTTGCCTTTCTCGACTTCATGAAAGTCAGTGACTTTCCAAACAAAAAGCAGAGATTGCTGGAGAAACTCAGTAGGTCTGACAGCACCTGTGTAGATGCCCCCTACCACCCCTCATTGTCCGCACAAATAACCATCTTTTCTTCAGTTCTGAAGAAGGGTCACTAAATTTGAAAAGTTAACTCTGTTTTTCTCTTTACAGATACTGCTGGATCTGTTGAGTTTCTCTGTAAATTTGTTATTGTTTGTTTCGGCATCTGCAGCTTTGTTTTATTTTAGTGTTTAAATTCAGTAACTTTTTCACCTCTCTTCAGTTCTGAGGAGGAGTCATATTGGACTCAAAACATGAACTCTATTCTTCTCTCTCCCTCTCCACAGATCCTGCTGAGTTTCTGGTGTATTTTGTTTAATCCTTTTCCTTTCCTTTTTTTTCCCACTGTTTTTAGTTAATATTTTTGAATCATTTGTGAATCTTCTCACAAATAACCAGCAATGGGAATGTGATTCTGACTTTAAAGCTTCTGATAGGCATATGGAGGATAGTGGGCTAGTGTA
>NW_025194537.1:0-4142 GCF_004010195.1 Chiloscyllium plagiosum | reverse complement strand
TGTCTGCATGTGTTTGTATCTGTGTGTGCGTGTGTCTGCATGCGTTTATATCTGTATATGTGTGTGCATCTGCATGTGCTTATATCTGTATGTGTGTGCATGTGTGCATGTGTTTTTATCTGTATGTGTGTGTGCCTGCATGTGTTTATATCAGTATATGTGCATGTGTCTGCATGTGATTATATCTGTATGTGCGTGTGTGTCTGCATGTGTTTATATCTGTACGTGAGTGTGTCTGCATGTGTTTACATCTGCATGTGTGTGCATCTGCATATGTTTATATCTTTATGTGTGTGGGTGTCGACATGTGTTTACATCTCTATGTATGCACGTGTGTCTGCATGTATTTATATCTGTATGTGTGTGCGTGTGTCTGCATGTGTTTATATCTGTGTGTGTGCCTGCATGTGTTTATATCTGTATGTGTGCATGTGTCTGCATGTGTTTATATCTGTATGCATGTGCGTCTGCATGTGTTTATATCTGTACGTGTGAGTGTGTCAGCATGTGTTTATATCTGTATGCGTGTCTGCATGTGTTTATCTCTGTATGTGTGCGTATCTACATGTGTTTATATCTGTATGTATGTGTCTACATGTGATTATATCTTTATGTGTATGAGTGTCTGCATGTGTTTATATCTTTATGTGTGCGTGTGTGTCTGCATGTTTATATCTGTATGTGTGCATGTGAGTCTGCGCGTGCTTATATCTGTATATGTGTGTGTCTACATGTGTTTATATCTGTATGTGTGTGTCTGCATGTGTTTATATCTGTATGTGTGTGTGTTTGCATGTGTTTATATCTGTATTTGTGCGTGTGTCTGCATTTGTTTCTATCTGTGTGTATGTGTATCTGCATGTGCTTATATCTGTATGTGCGCGTGTCTGCATGTGTTTATATCCGTATTTGTGTTTTCTGCATGTGTTTATAACTGTATGTGTGCGCGTGGTTGCATGTTTATATCTGTATGAATGTGTGTCTGCATGTGTTTATATCTGTATATGTGTATATGTGTGTGCCTGCATGTGTTTATAACTGTTTATGTGTGCATGTCTGCATGTGTTTATAACTGTATGTGAGCGTGTGTCAGCATGCGTTTATATCTGTATATGTGTGTGTCTGCATGTGTTTATATCTGTGTGTGTCTGCATGTGTTTATATCTCTGTGTGTGTCTGCATGTGTTTATAACTGTATGTGTGCGCGTGTCTGCACGTGTTTATATTCTATGTGTGTGTGTCTGCATGTGTTTATATCTGTATGTTTATATCTGTATGTATGTGTCTGCATGTGTTTACATCTGTATCCGTGCGTATCTACATGTGTTTATATCAGTATGTATGTTTGTCTGCATGTGTTTACATCTGTACATGTGTGTCTACATGTGTTTAGATCTGTATGTGTGTGTCTGCATATGTGTCTACCTGTATGCGTGCATATCTACATGTGTTTATGTCTGTATGTATGTGTCTACATGTGTTTATACCTTTATATGTGCGTGTGTCTGCATGTGTTTATATCTGCATGTGTGTGTATCTGCATGTGTTTATATCTTTATGTGTGTGGGTGTCGACATGTGTTTACATCTGTATGTGTCTGCGTCTGCATGTGTTTATCACTATATGTGTGCGTATCTACATGTGTTTATATCTGTGTGTATGTGTCTACACGTGTTTATATCTTTATGTGTGTGTGTCTGCATGTGTTTATATCTTTATGTGTGCGTGTGTGTCTGCATGTGTTTATATCTGTATGTGTGCATGTGAGTCTGCGCGTGCATATATCTGTATGTGTGTGTGTGTCTGCATGTGTTTATATCTGTATGTGTGTGTCTGCATGTGTTTATATCTGTATGTGTGTGTCTCTGCATGTGTTTAAATCTGTATGTGTGTGCATGTCTGCATGTGTTTATATCTTTGAGGAGAAAGTGAGGTCTGCAGATGCTGGAGATCAGAGCTGGAAATGTGTTGCTGGAAAAGCGCAGCAGGTCAGGCAGCATCGAGGGAACAGGAAAATCGACGTTTCGGGCATTCCTGAAGAAGGGCTTATGCCCGAAACGTCGATTCTCCTGTTTATGCCCGAAACGTCGATTCTCCTGTTCGCTGGATGCTGCCTGACCTGCTGCGCTTTTCCAGCACCACATTTCCAGCTGCATGTGTTTATATCTGTATGTGTGAGCGTGTCTGCATGTATTTATATTGGTACATGTGTCTGTTTATATCTGTACATGTGCTTGTTGCTGAATGTATTTATATGTGCATGTATGTGTGTGTGTCTGCTTGTGTTTATACTTCTATATGTATGTGTGTGTCTATCTGTCTATATCCGTAAGTGTACATGTTCGTGTGTCTGCATATGTGTATATCTGTATGAGTTTATATCTGTGCGTGTGTTTATATCTGTATATGTGTATGCATGTGTCTGCATGTGTTCATGTCTCTATGCGTGTGTCTGCATGTGTTTATATGTGTATGTGTGTATTTGTCTGCATGTGTTTATATTTGTATGTGTGTGTCTGCATGTGTTTATATCTGTATGTGTGAACGTGTATCTGCATGTGTTTATATCTGTATGTGTGTGTTTGTCTGTGTATTGATATCTTTATGTGCGCGCGTGTCTGCATGTGTTTAAACCTGTATGTGCGCGTATGTTGACGTATTTACATCTGTATGTGCATGTATCTGCATGTGTTTATATCTGTATGTATGTGTGTCTGCATGTGTTTATATTTGTATGTGTGTGTGTGCCTGCATGTGTTTATATCTGTATGTGTGCGTGTATCTGCATGTGTTTATATCTGTATGTGTGTTTTTGTCTGTGTATTGATATCTCTATGTGCACGCGTGTCTCCATGTGTGTAAACCTGTATGTGCGCGTGTGTTGACGTGTTTACATCAGTATGTGCGTGTATCTGCATGTGTTTATATCTGTATGTATGTGTGTCTGCATGTGTTTATATCTGCATGTGTGCATGTGTCTGCCTGTGTTTATATCCGTATGTGTGTGTGTCTGAATTTGTTTATATCTGTGTGTGTGTCTGCATGTGTTTATATCTGTATTTGTGTGTGTCTGCATGTGTTTATAACTGTATGTGTGCGCATGTCTGCATTTTCATATCTGTATGTATGCGTGTCTGCATGTGTTTATATCTGTATGTGTGTGCCTGCATGTGTTTATAACTGTATGTGTGTGTGTCTGCATGTGGTTATATTTCTATATATGTGCATGTGTTTATATCTGTATGTGTGTGCATGTCTGCATGTTTATTTCTGTATGTGTGTGGGTCTGCATGTGTTTATATCTGTAATTGTGCATGTGTCTGTGTGTTGATATCTCTATGTGTGCACGTTTGTCTGCATGTGTTTATAACTTTATATGTGTGCATGTCTGCATGTGTTTATATCTGTATCTGTGTGCGTGTGTCTGCATGTGTTTATATCTGTATGTGTGTGCATGTCTGCATGTATTTATATCGGTACGTGTGTGTTTGTATATGTACGTGTGCTTGTTGCTGAATGTATTTATATGTGCATGTATGTGTGTGTCTGTGCTTGTGTTTATAGTTCTATATGTATGTGTGTGTCTATCTGTCTATATCCGTAAGTGTACATGTTCGTGTGTCTGCATATGTATATATCTGTATGAGTTTATATCTGTGCGTGTGTTTATATCTGTATATGTGTATGCATGTGTCTGCATGTGTTCATGTCTCTATGTGTGTGTCTGCATGTCTTTATATCTGTATGCGTGTGTCTGCATGTGTTTATATCTGTATGTGTATCCATGTGTTAATATGTGTATGTGTGTATTTGTCTGCATGTTATTATATTTGCATGTGTGTGTGTGCCTGCATGTGTTTATATCTTTATGTGTGTGCGTGTATCTGCATGTGTTTATATCTGTATGTGTGTTTTTGTCTGTGTATTGAAATCTCTATGTGCGCACGTGTCTGCAAGTGTTTAAACCTGTATGTGCGCGTGTGTTGATGTGTTTACATCTGTATGTGCGTGTATCTGCATGTGTTTATATCTGTATGTATGTGTGTCTCTGCATGTGTTTATATCTGTATGCATGTGCGTCTGCATGTGTTTATATCTGTACGTGTGAGTGTGCCTGCATGTGTTTATATCAGTATGTGTGC
>NW_025194536.1:0-4141 GCF_004010195.1 Chiloscyllium plagiosum | reverse complement strand
TGTTCCAGGTAAGTGGTTTTACACAGAAACTGTATAAATATGCTGCCCCTGGTTTTACTGTGGGGATTGATACTGCGTACAGACCTTTATTCAGGTACCGGATCACTTTTATCACCTTTTTTCAAAACGTCGAGTGGTCTGATTTAACTCTGGAGCTTTGATTTATTGCCTCAGATACAAGTGGGGTTCTGATTGCAGTTTGTGTGGTAGGGTTTAGTACAATGATGTGTATTCTAGGCCTTGATTCAGCATCTATCTGAATCATTATATTTACGATGTGGAGGTGTCGAGTGTTGGACTGGGGTGAACAAAGTTAAAAATCACACAACACAAGGTTATAGTCCAACAGGTTTATTTGAAAACACTAGCTTTAGGAGTGCTGCTCTCTCATCAGGTAGCCAAAGGAACAGCGCTCCAAAAGTTAGTGCTTCCAAATAAATCTTTGGACTATATCCTGGTGTCATGTGGTTTTTAACTTTGCATTTACAGCATAGAATGCTCCCATTTCAATCTGTGAAAGAAAAAATGATATTATCTAATCAGAAACAGAAATTACTAGAGAACCTCTGACAGCAGAGGTAACATTACGCGTCTGGTGACCGTTTTACAAAACTGAATGTGTTCAAACAGCCCTGGTTTTGTTTTCAGTCGCTTCATCGCCCCACCTCATCCTGCACTCCTGCCCCCATCCTCACTTCCACCCAAATAGGACACCCAGCTCACACAGAGGGCCAGCTGCACCTTGTCCCCTTGGCCGACTGAGGTCACTGCGTGTGGCAGAATGCCTTGCATCTTCACAATTTTCGTAAAAGGCTTCACCTAATCGGAACTTAAACTACGCTCTCCTTTCACCCTCTCTCTCCAAGAGACTAGTCGTGACTCCCTCCCCGTCTGACCTCTCTGTTCTTGGCCTCCAATGCTGTTGGGGCCAGCTGCACCTTGTCCCCTTGGCCGACTGAGGTCACTGCGTGTGGCAGAATGCCTTGCATCTTCACAATTTTCGTTAAAGGCTTCACCTAATCGGACCTTAAACTACACTCTCCTTTCACCCTCTCTCTCCAAGAGACTAGTCGTGACTCCCTCCCCATCTGACCTCTCTGTTCTTGGCCTCCAATGCTGTTGAACTGGCCATCTCAACAACATCGGCTCTGTATTGTCACATTTTACTGTGCTGCTCCAACAGAGAGTGGAGCTGATGGGATTTCCTGCTGGAGTTGGAGATTCCACTTTGACACGTAATTAATGGGCTGCCCCATAATCTCTAGGATCCCTGTGGCTTTGCTCATCAAATTGACAGTGACCTGAGCAGCGTCCTCACAAGACACACTCTTTTCCTGATTAAAACATCCACATTACCGCTGGCCCATTGTCTAGCTCTTTCACCTCATTCACCTTACAATAGAATCATTCACAGGTCTACCGAATTGTGAACCTCTCCTTTATAAATATCCCCTCTGACTCGATAAATGTTGAAAACCAGCTCATCCCTGGTGTGAACCAGTTCAGATATAAATTTCATCAACCTGGCAACTTCACTCGGTTTTTCTCCCGACTGGCGTCACCTGACAAGCTGTGTGTTACCATTTATCTGCATATACAAGTTTTTTTTTAGAAAAATCAGATTCCTAGCTCTCTGAGTATTTTCTTTCATTGTCAAGGATTTCCAGCTAAATAACCAGAGGTGTCATTTGTGGATGAGGCATCAGGGAATCTCTGATATAATTTCCATGTATTTAGATCAAAAGAAATCAGTCACTCAAGCCCGCTCCACCTTTCAACAGGAGCATGGCTGATGCAACATCCCTCACATCCACTTCCCTGCCCTTTCCCTGTTCTTCTCGATTCCCTGACTGACCAAGGACCTTTAGATCTCTGTTTTAAGTATATGCGTGGACTTTGCCTGTACAGCTCACTGTGGCAAAGAGTTCGAATGACTCAGAACCCTCTGAGAGGAGAGATTCCTCCTCATCTCAGTCTCAAACTTGTGCCCCTTTATTTTAATACTTTGTCTTCTGGTCCTAGACTCTTCCATGAGAGGGAGACACATCCTCTCAGTATTTATCCTGAAGCATCCTATATCTTTCAATGAGACCCCTTCTCATTCTTGGAGAAAGTGAGGACTGCAGGTGCTGGAGATCAGAGCTGAAAATGTATTGCTTTTGTCCAGACTGATAAGATGGGTTCTTACATTTTCACTGATGCTGGGTTTGCCTTCCTTCAGCTTCCTGTTTTCCCACAACGGGCTGATAAATGTTAGAACTGCAAAGCTCGTTAAATTAGAGGTTAGTAATATCACTTAAACTTATTAAGATATCAAACAGCATCCAGGAAGTGAAGTAAGGCTCATCCCATTAACATTTTGTTTGTTAAAGCTGAGAATGGGCATGTCTAAGATGAACTAAAATTATAAACATCATACTTAAACATCTGTTCTAATTGCAGGTGGGACGGCAGTGGACCAAAATGTACTGAAACAGTATGTTTGATTCAAACATTTTCTCTTCTGTCCCCTCAGTAAATTTAGTGGCACTCGTGATCCTGTCTCAGGGAAGGTGTGGTCTATCCTCCTGCACCACTTGCTATCTGGTGGCGATGGCAGCATCAGATTTAATGGTTCTTATCACTGAGGTTATACTGAGGCACATCAATGCTTATTATTTCCCATTATCTTTCTTGGATTTGACTCCTGTATGCAGTATAATCTACGTCTTATCAACAGCAGCCACCTCCTGCTCTGTTTGGTTCACGGTAACTTTCAGCTTCGATCGATTTGTTATGATTTGTTGCCAGAAACTGAAAACTAAATATTGCACAAAGGGAAATGCAATTGTAGTTCTATCAATAACCTGCACCCTGATGTGTTTAATACATGTTCCTTTCTATTTTAGATATGAACCGTATGTAATACTTTACAACCTGCCATGGCTCTGTACTTCAAAGCCAAGTTATTATAGTGAGCCCAGCTGGATGGGATTTAAATGGTTCAATACAGTTTTTTACCCATTGCTGCCATTCGTTCTAATTCTGCTGCTCAACGCTCTGACAGTCAGACACATTCTAATGGCCAATCGAGTACGTAAGGGACTGAGGGGTCAGAGCAGGGGAGAGAATCGCAGTGACCCAGAGATGGAGAGCAGAAGGAGATCAATAATTTTACTCTTTACCATTTCTGGCAGCTTTGTAATTTTGTGGTCCATATATGTGATAAATTTCATTTACAATATTATTCCTGGAACTGATCCCAGCGATGGCAATGATCCTTTCCACATATTTGAACAAGTTGGAGTTATGTTGGTGAATTTAAGCTGTTGCACAAATGCATTTATTTATGGGGCAACACAGTCCAAATTTAGGCAGCAGGTCAAGAAAGCAGTGAAATGTTCTTTTACATAAATCAACATCATAATTAACAAATAGAACAGAAGAGAGTGTCCTAATGCAGATCCCAGTGTTTCCAAATGATGGGCGATGTATTGAAATATTAACTCAACATTAGCAAATATCTCCAGTGGCCAGTTTGAGGGATGGAAAAGTGAGGTGCTGCTGAGGAACGCTGTGTTGGACTGGTGCAGGTAGCATTGTAGAAGGTAAAATAATTGTGATTCTGAAATAACTGCATAGAAGCCGGTCTCCTTTTATCTACATGTGCACAGTGCATTTGCTGTGGGCAGCCAGCTCCGAGTCAGTCCATTAGTGAGGAGGCTCTGAATCTTCTGTTTCTATCTGTCAGCCAGGAATCCATGATTGGCCCAGGTTAACAGCCCCATACAAGGATTTCGTAGTCAATGAGATCCACCTGGTACCAATCCGTATAGATCCATTCACGGAAGCATTTTCCTTTGACAAAGGTAATTGACTTATAAAATATTAGCCAATGATTGCAATGAGATAATAACATACCCAGAAATTATTTAAGAGGTGGAGATAGCACTGAATAGATCAGCAGGATGAGCAAAAGATGGAAAGCAGTTAGAGGACTGAAGCTACAGATGGAACAATGAGCAGCAGGTAAAGGCAAGTGGTGTCTTGGGGCAAGGGAAGGAAAGTAATAAGGATCTACATAGGTCAAAGAGTAAAGGGGAAAGGGCAAGAGCTGAGATTTGAAGTTGGGTTGTGTATAAGGGTTTCATTACACCACACT
>NW_025194535.1:0-4141 GCF_004010195.1 Chiloscyllium plagiosum | reverse complement strand
TTATTTCATCGCTATTGTGAAACAAAGTCCTGCAGTGAAACACCTCGTCCTTATTTGGTTTTCTGGCGAGTGCGAACATAATTCAAACGAATTCCGATGTCACATGTGCTTAAATTTCTCCCCTTTCATTCATTTCCGTCCTGAAGACATCGGAAGGGAAAGGTAATTTAATCGAGACTGTGATTGGTGAAATTCACTTTTTTTTGGACCATTCTTATTCTTACCGCTTTGTGATACTTCCACGAAAAGCAGTACCGCACTTGCATTCCTTGAGCAGGCAGCCCGTTTCCAAAACAGGGAAGAAGCTGATGCGCTGGTGTCACAGCGCACCACGGATTCCTAAACTAATCGGTCTGTCAAATGTACCCCCAAAGTCGTCTATGAAAGACATCATTTGGAAGATGTCTGTCGTTATTCAACGTGCGAGAGTTGTCACCAGAGGTCCTGAATCGTGTTTTGGAGCAGTTTGCACGTTAGTGGCTCATTCAATGAGCAACAGCAATGAAAGAAATTACACTCTCAGAGGAACCTCTGGACCTGTGCTTTCATTGCACCGCTAGTATTAAGGTGCGTCCCGAGATCTAAGCCACGTTGGAACTGAAACGGTGGAATCGACAGAGAGGCTACAGAATGACATCGCATCCATTTGGTTTTCTTTAAATCACTGACGAGCAGGAAAATGTACACGGGGAGGGCGAGTGGGGAAGTGAGGCAGTTGCAGCTCTGGTGAAATTCCTTCTTTGTGATTCACTCAGCAACCAGAGACATGTGAGGTGACTCAGGCGTGAGAGCTCTTCACATCGAGAACAAAAAGCACTCAAGGGCAGTTGGCACCTCTTCCGGAGAGGGGGTGGGGTGAGCTAATTACATTTTGACTTCTGTAATTACGTTCAGAAACTGTCTTTTAGATTGATGTGAACAGAAACTGCATTTCTAATAAGCACCGTGGAATTTAGCAAAATTTATTGAGTCGCTTCTCATCGACTCAGTTGGTATCCATGTGGCTCATATCCAGGTGTGAACATTTTTGCAGCGAATTGCACGGTTAAGGCAAAAAGGCAAGGAAAGTGGCATCTCGAACCGGTTCCGAGGTCAGAGCATCTTCACAATGTGCTCTGTCGTTCTCGGATTGTAATGCTACCTCCGGTTTTAGGGTTGAGAACATTCTTTGGGACTCTCATTCTGCAAAACAGACACAGTGACTGAAATGATGCTGCGCGGTATGATGTGGAACACGGCCTGCTCAGCTTTGTGCATTTTCCCTGAAGTCCGGTGTGTTTCATGTTCCGTGTAAACGTGAAACTTGTCCTGTTTCGACCAAAGGGTGAAATCATTTAGCGAAGCAACAATCGAAATTGCAGTAATGTCAAGCAGCTCATGGTAATTTGACCAAATCATAACCGATCGTATGTTCTCACGCACTCACAGATACATTTGTAGCTGAAAAGAGTCTGAGAAGATAGACTCAGCTTAACATTGATATTTATCTGGATTGATGGGCTATCATTATCTGCAGCAAAATTGATATTGTAGACGGGCACATCCCAGCAGTTGTGCGAGTCGGAGAGGTATCTGGAACCCTTTTCACGTGACTTTGCATCTGTTGTTATGCAGCATCACAATTGGAAGTGCAAGAAAAGGGGGAAGCGCGGCCGGCTGGTAGTGTGGCCGAGCGGTCTAAGGTGCTGGATTTAGACTCCAGTCTCGAGAAAGGCGTGGGTTCGAATCCCACCGCTGCCATTTCTGCTAATCGTTTCCAACGACACAGCATGTTAAAATGCTGTTTCGACTCCTGCTACATTTCTGATTAAAACTGAAGAAACATTTGTGTGCTTCCCGGGCAATTAACTGTGGTGTGGGAAAGTGCTGACTTTTCCGGTGTCTGTGCTGTCATGATCGCTTTCTGCTGATCGTTTCCAACGACGCATTTTGTTAAAATGCTGTTTCGACTCCTGCTGCATTTCTGTTTAAAACTGAAGAAACATGTGTGTGCTTCCAGGGCAATGAACTGTGGTGTGGGAAAGTGCCGACTTTTCCGGTGTCTGTGCTGTCATGATCGTGCTCGCCTCCCGCGCGGAAAATCGCAAACAGCTCTGCTGTCTCAGACAAGTTGTGCGTTTACTGGAACCGAATGGAGGCTGTTATTTCATTGCTGTTGTGAAACAAAGTCCTGCGGTGGCCCGACTCGTCGTTATTTTGTTTTATGGCCAATGGGAAAATCGTTCCAATGAATTGCGATGTCACATTTTATTGAATTTCTCCCATTTCCTTCATTTCTGTCCTGGGTACATCGGAAGGGAAAGGTAATCTAATCGAGTCTGTGATTGGTGAAATTCACTTTTTTATGGCCCATTCTTATTGTGTTCTTTCTTTCTCTCTTTTCAGCATTGTCTGGGAAGTGGTGGTGCACTCAGGCTCCAGTATGTTTGAAAGAGCAGTTTGGAATTGCCCTGTTGTTAGTTGTGAGATTACTTTATGGCTCATGCCCCCGGCCTGTCTCGCATTTAGCATTCATGCTCGCTGTGTCTGAAAACGCATTTGGTTTGCCAGTTTTGTTTGTGTTCCGTGATAAATGCTTTCTGTTTTGCGATTCGCTCAAAGCAGTTTGGAATTGCCCTGTTGTTAGTTGTGAGATTACTTTATGACTCATGCCCCCGGCCTGTCTCAACATTTAGCATTCATGCTCGCTTGTCTGAAAACGCATTTGGTTTGCCAGTTTTGTTTGTGTTCCGTGATAAATGCTTTCTGTTTTGCGATTCGCTCAATACATTACGAATTAACAGGGTTTCTGAGGTAACTTCCAGCTGCAAAAATCCTCAACTGAGAATCTGGGAAAATTACCCGGAGTATGGTCAGTCGGAGCAAAAGTAAGGAAGTCGTTCGTTTCTGCAGTGTTTCACAATGCTACTTGTCCCGTGAGCAGTCGAACAGACTAAATGATTGTGCCACAGACTGCGATGGCAAGCTCCCCTAAAAAGTAATCCTTTACAGCCGGTGTAAGCAACACAATGTTATTGTGGCACACCGCGTGGAAACAGATACTTCGGTGTATCTCGTCCATGCTCACCACATAGCCAAAATTAAACAAGTCCAATTAAACAACGAGCTATTGGAAACAGAAAGATGAAAGGAAAAATGGCTTCAACTATCAGTGCTGGATGCCACTGACCCGCAGCAGTGGCGACTGCGCCTTGTTTCTGTAGTGTGTGGTCATCACGTTCGCCTTACACGTGAAAGATCCCCAGTTTGAAACTGCGCAGAAACTGCTTTGTTCTTCTTTTACATGGACAAGAACGGAGTTTTCTTGCTTGCTGTCCCATCTACAAACTGCCTTCGAATTTGCTTGAACAAATCTGCTCTCGTAGTGAAATGTGATGCAACTCCATTTAATTACTGTGCAAACTATTGTAAAGCTTTTCTCCAACCTGGTTCTGATCATATGCCATTCTATTTGAGAGAGTAGTTACCGCGTTCTGATCTTTCCACGAAAAGCAGTACCGCACTTGCATTCCTTGCGCAGGCGGCCCGTTTCCAAGACAGGGAAGAAGCTGATGCGCTGGTGTCACAGCGCACCGCGGATTCCTGAACTAGTCTGTCTGTCAAATGTACCCACAAAGTCGTCTGTGAAGGACATCATTTGGAAGCTGTCTGTCGTTATTCAACGTGCGAGAGTTGTCACCAGAGGTCCTGAATCATGTTTTGGAGCAGTTCGCACGTTAGTGGCTCATTCAATCTGCAACAGCAGTGAAAGACATTACACTCTCAGAGGAACCTCTGGACCTGTGCTTTGATAGCGTCGCTAGTATTAAGGTGCGCCCCGAGATCTAACCACGTTGGAACTGAAACGGAGGAATCGACAGAGGCTACAGAATGACATTGCATCCATTTGGTTTTCTTTAAATCACGGACGAGCAGGAAAATGTAAACGGGGAGGGCGAGTGGGGAAGTGAGGCAGTTGCAGCTCTGGTGAAATTCCTTCTTTGTGATTCACTCAGCAACCAGAGACGTGAAGGTGACTCAGGCGTGAGAGCGCATCACATCGAGAACAAAAAGCACTCAAGGGCAGTTAGCACGTCTTCCGGAGTGGGGGTGGGGTGAGCTAATTACATTTTGACTTCTGTTACTATGTTCAGAAACTGCC
>NW_025194534.1:0-4141 GCF_004010195.1 Chiloscyllium plagiosum | reverse complement strand
CAATTAGGATCATTTTTTGTAGTACTGAGTCTGTGCAGGCAAAAACAACTGATTTCAGCGTTTCTTCCCATTTGATTTCATCTCCGATATGAAATTCTCACTGACTCTGACAGAACTGCTATCTTTGCTGTTTTGTAATGTCAGGAATTCATGTTCAATTTAAGATTTTCATAAGGAGCAACAAATCTTTTTTTCCCTGACTGGAAATCAACATTGGGAAATAGCATTGAGACAGCTGAATTTCAGCACTTGCGCTCCAAGGAAGACATATGCAATGCTTACAACTTTTCTTGGTGACTTTGTTTTTGCCTTTTTGGTTCAGTTGAAAAATGATAGTCATTGAGTTTTTAAAAGCGTGGCGAGAGGCCCTTCAGCCTATTACATCAGTATCAGTCATCAAATTTCTAGTTTATAAACACAGGTTCCAGCACGTGACTCATCGCCTGGTGTGTTCTAAAATTCCAAGACTTCAGTTAAATTGTTATTCAATTTCTTAAGTGCTTAAGGGGAACAAAACATCTCTGTGAACGAACAGTTCTGAAAGACAAACTCTTTCTCAGAGCCGTTTGTCAGTTTTCCTCAAAATGCGGAAAATGTTTCTGTACTCACATCTGAATTACTTTACCCTGTTTCTTCTTCAGGTTACTTCTTCTTTCTATTAAATGGTTTAGATTCGAGTACAGACACATGGTGCATGTTGCAGAAGTCATGTGTTTGTACTTTCACTGACACTCTGTCTCGCCGGGTGCTGCAGTCCTTCCCCACACTGATTCAGACAGCACTGTCCTTCCTGTGACATCTCCCATGGAGAATGGAAGGACAGGCATTAACATGCTTCACTTGGGAACGGAGTGACAGTTTTAAAACATTTACACTGCCCCAGCGAGGAATTGAGCTTCTGTCTCCCGCATAACATGTTTCGACACTAACCACTAAACTACCGAGGACAACAGTTGCAAAGGAGACCCCTCAGACCGTTGTGGCTCCATTTGTCAAAAACATCTGCTTTACGACCCGAATCGTTTAACCCACAGACTTATAAGTATTGGCAGAACATACTCACATCTGAATATTTCTGCCCCTCTGACCCTCACAGACAGTGTGTTCCAAATTCCAACACCCGCCAGCCTATACCGCTTTTCCACGCATCTACTTAAACCTTTCTGTCTTTCTCATTAAATTTCAACGTATCAACGGTATCAACGTGAAAGTATATGTTAGATTGTGCAATGCCTCAGTAAAATGGGATGTGGGACGGAAAAGAGAGTTAGGGAGAGTGGGAGGAGGAGACATTTTCCAGCACTTTTGGGTTTAAGTCCTGATACATGAAACGCAGGAACATCAGAGAAGGTGATTCGATGGAAAACACCTCGGAGAATATTATCATGTAAAAACGATTAATTTCTTTCCGTGTTTCACCAAAAGTAAACCTTTGAGAGAACTAACAGCCATGTCGTGGATTAGAGCCGAGGACGCTGTAATCACAACGCAGAATACGAACTACTAAATAGTTGCAGCACTCCAACAGAGCACTTTTGCAAACTGCCGCCAGTATTGTAGCAGAGGAAATGTCAGGGAGAATGTACAATATCAGGCCTTAGCGACAGGCGTGTGGGAACTCAGAATGGGCTGAATCTTTAACTTTAACGTTCTCAGAGACTGTGGAGATTCCATGAATGAGAGTATTGGAGAATGAGATTAATGAAATTTTCCAAACTCCTGGGACAGCGCAGGATATTATTGAAACGTATGTTTCAATAGCATTATTGTTTAACATCGGCTACTTCATCACTTTGCCCACACAAGGCACGACCCAACTGCTGCCGGCAATCACACTTAATCCGAGTTCTAGACCCGGAATCGTAGAAACGGTGGGAAGCAGCCACGAAGATCCAATGGCAAATTTGATGGAATGACAGAAGAGAGGCGCGTGTATTTCCGAGGTTGGGATTTCTCCTGGTCAAAAGCGGGACGGAATGGAATACTTGCCAACATTTATAGTATTATAGCCATAAGTAGTACATGTTGCTGAGACAGCCGATTGGCTTTTCTAAAGGGTGTTGAGATTTTAACTTTGAGATGGCAAGGTTCGAAACTTCGTTTTCCTATTTTGATCAGTGTTTTTGACATTGGCAATAGCAGCTGATTTGGCTCGCATCAGCTCAGAATCCGCTTCTTGTTCCCAGTAAATACTGCAACCTGGAGAAGGTGGTGTTGTGGTTTTGTAATAAACATCCTTGTGGACTCAGACACGGAACTGGTAATGCTAAAGTTCGACGAATAAAACCTGGAATTAAAGCCTGACCTCAGGAACAGAGATCATGACTTTAATTTCCTGCAATCCCATTCATGCATGTCCCTTATGCAGGGGATGCTACTATCTTTACCAACTCCTGCCTACTTGTGACTTCAGCACCAGAACAACATAGCTGACCCTTAATCCGAGAATGCTGATCGTGTGGTGAAGCAGGCCATTCGGCCCTTCCAGTCGACACCATCCCTCCGAAGCACATCCTATGAGACCCACATTCCATACCTATTCCTTTCCTCCTTCATTTCTCATGGCTGATCCCAGCAACCTGCACCCCTTCAGACTGTGGGAGGAAACTCACACAAACAAGGAGAGAATTTGCAAACTGCACACAGTCACACGAGACTTTGATAAAATCCATGTCTCTCATACAGCAAGACAGCAGCGAATCAGGAAGAACAACAAATGCTGTCCTGGTCAGTGACATCCACACCCTGTGGGTATATCAGGAAAAATATAAACACATGCACAACATGGACAACGGGACTTGCGTCTGCGTGGACATGATTTGAACCAATCGTTCCCCCTTGGGTAGATACAAGGACACAGATATCACAGAGAAACCTGGGAAATGCGAGATTCAATTGACTGCTGAAGTGGAAACTCATTTATTCAGTCAAACTGGGGACAGTCTGTTCAGCAGTCCCGTGTGTGGAAAGGGCTGAGTGAGCAAATGAACCTCCGGAGCAACTAGCAAGATTACGTATCCGAGATCAACTAAACTGTCAATGCTGCTGTTTATCACAAACATCTGCCATTTCGATAGACTCAAAGTCATAGACTCACACAGCATGGAAACAGGCATTTCTCTCCAACCAGTTCATGCTGAACATCATGCCAAACTAAAAGAGTCGCATCTGACGGCTGCTGTAACTGCTGAGGCTTAATAATGCCCTTGTGATATTATTACTGCACTGTTAATAGGAATGTCCAGATATAATTCTGTGGACACGTGTTCAAATCCTGGCATGGCAGATGCTGGAATTTTATTTCAATAAATACCTAGAGCTGAAGAGTATAATGATGATGTTGAATTAGTTGTTGTAGATCTGATTCACTGATGCCTGTCAGCGAAGAAAACTGCCATACTTATCTAGTCTGGCTGGGATGTGATTCCAGATCCAAAATATCGTGGTTGATTCTGAACTGCTCTATGGGCAATAAATAATGCACTGGGCATGAATGAATGGCTTTTTTAATCCCACTGAAACTTTCCAATTCATTTATCGATCCAAATATTCTGTAAATGTTGTAAATTTCCTTTTATTCATTACTGCCTCAGGAAGTGAATTGCACACATGAACCATCCTCTGTTTAAAAAAGCCTCTCATGCCTTATTTTAAATCTCTCTCTTTTCACCTTAAACATTTGCCTTCTCATCTAAAGGTCCACCTCATTTGAGAAAAAGACAGTTACAGTCAACTCTATCCGAACTCTCAATCGTCTCTACCTTTCTATCAGGTCATCCTTCAACCTCGCGTGTTCGAGAGAAAATATTCTCAGCCTATCTCGCCTTTCATTATGACTCAAACCTACCCCACTAGCAAAATGGTGGTATACCTCTTCTAAACCTACTCCAGCTGAACAATTTCCTTGCGATTATTGGGCGACAAGAATTGGACGCAGTATTCCAGAAGACGCCTCACCCAATGTCCTATTCAACTTCAACATAATGTACCAACTCCTACGCTCAAAGGACTGAGCAACGAAGGCAAGATGACATATTTTTAACCATTCTGTCTACATGTGAAACAAACTAAAAAGAATTAGGTACCTGAATCCCCGGCCTCCGTGTTCCACAACACTATGCAACTCCCTATCACTAAAAGT
>NW_025194533.1:0-4141 GCF_004010195.1 Chiloscyllium plagiosum | reverse complement strand
ATTTGTGACTGTGGTGCAAAGGAAATGCTAACACCTGTCTGCAATGGGAATGTTCATGAATGTGGTGCAATGCGAATGTTAGGGATTGTGGGACAATGACTGTGATGCAATTGATATGTTAGTGATTGTGGTGCAATTGGAATGTTAGTGATTGTGGTGCAATGGCAAAATTAGTCACTGTGGTGCAATGGGAATATTCGTGACTGTGCAATGGGAATATTAATAATGGTGGTGCAATGGGAGTTTAATGATGGTGGTGCAATGGGAATGTCAGTGACAGTAATAGCAAAGGAATGTTAATGAATGTGGTGCAATGGGAATGCTAGTCAGTGTGGTGCAATGGGAATGTTAGTGCTTGTGGTGCAATGAGAATGCGTGTTCCTGTGGTGAAATGGGAATGTTAGTGACTGTGGTGCAATGGGAATAGTACTGCTGGTTTTGCAGTCGGAATCTAAGTGGCTGTGGTGCAATGGAAATGTTAGTGCTTGTGTTCCAATAGGAATGTCAGTGGCTGAGGTGCAATGGAAATGTTAGTGATTGGAGGGCAATGGAAATGTTGGTGAACATGGTGGAATGGGAATGTTAGTGACTATGGGGTAATGAGAATGTTAATGAATGTGGTGTAATGGGACTGTTAGGGATTGTGGTGCCATGGGAATGTTATTGATTGTGGTGCAATTGGAAATTTAATGATTGTGGTGCAATGGGAATCTGAGTGGCTGTGTTCCAATGAGAATGTTCGTGATTGTGGTGCAATGGGAATTTTAGTGATTATGGTGCAATGAAAATGTCAGTGGCTGTGGTGCAATGGGAATGTCAGTAATTGTGGTGCAATTGGAATGTTAGTGACTTTGGTGCAATGAGAATGTTATGATTATGGTGCAATAAGAATGTTAGTGACTGTGGTGCAATGGGAATGTTAGTGACTGTGGTGCAGTGAGAATGTTAGTGAACATGGTGCAATGGGAATGTTATGAGTCTGGTGTGTTGTGAATGGTAGTGACTGTCATGCAATAGGAATGTTAGTGACAGTGGTGCACTGAAAATGTTGATGATTGTAGTGCAATGGGAGTGTTTGTGACTGTGGTGCAATGCAAATGTCAGTGATTGTGTTGCCATGGGAATGTTAGTGATTGTGGTGCAATGGCAATATTGCTGACTGTGATGCAATGGGAATGTTCATGACTGTGCTGCAATGGGAATGTTATTGCTTTTGGTAAAATGGGAATATCAGTGGCTGTGGTGCAATGGAAATGTAAGTGATCGTGGTGCAATGAGAATGTGAGTAACTGGGTTGCAATGGGAATATTTGTGACTGTGGTGCTATGGGAATGTTTATGAATGTGTTGCAATGGGAATGTTAGTGATTGTGGTGCAATGGAAACGCTAATGACTATCATGCAATGGGAATGTTCATGAATGTGGTACAATGGGAATGTTAGTGATTGTGGTGCAATGGGGATGTTACTGATTGTGGTGCAATGAGAACTTTAGTGATTGTGATACCGAGGGAATGTTAGTGGCTGTGGTGCAATGAGAACTTTAGTGATTGTGATACCGAGGGAATGTTAGTGGCTGTGGTGCAATGAGAATGTTGGTGATTGTGGTGCAATGGGCATGTTAGTGTTTGTGGTGCAATGGGAATATGAATGAATGTGGAGCAATGGGAATGTGAGTGGATCTGGTCCCATGGGATTGTTAGTGATTTTGGTGCAATGGTAATGTTAGTCACTATGGTGCAGTGGGAATATTCGTGAATGTGGTGCAATAGGAATGTTTGAGAATAGGGTGCAATGTGTTTGTTTGTGATTGTGGTGCAGTGGGAATGTAAGTGATTGTGGTGCAATGGAATCGCAAATGATTATGGTGCGATGGGAATCTTCATGAATGTGGTGCAATGGAATGTTAGTGATTATGGTACAATGGGAATGTTAGTGATTATAGGGTAATGGAAATGTTAGTGAACGTGTTGGAATGGGAACGTCAGTGACTATGGGGCAATGAGAATATGACTGAATGTGGTGCAATGGGAATGTGAGTGGCCGTGGTCCAATGGGATTGTTAGTGATTGTGGTGCAATGGAATCCGTAATGACTGTCATGCAATGGGAATTGTTATGATGGTGTTGCAATTGGAATGTTAGTGATTGTGGAGCAATGGGAACGTTTGTGATGGTGGTGCAATGGAAATGGTGGTGATTGTGATGCAATGAGCATATTAGTGACTGTGGTGCAAAGGGAATATTAATGAATGTGGTGCAATGGCAATGTCAGTGACTGTGGTGCAATGGGAATGTTAGTGACAGTGATAGCATAGGAATTTTAGTGAGTGTGGTGCAATGGGAATATTAGTGAATGTGGTGGAATAGGAATTTTAGTGACTATGGGGCATTGAGAATGTTACTGACTATGGTGCAATGGGACTGTTAGGGATTGTGGTGCCATGGGACTGTTAGTGATTGTGGTGCAGTTGGAATGTTAGTGATTGTGGTGCAGTGAAAAAGCTAATGACTATCGTGCAATGGGAATGTTCATGAATGTGGTGCCATGGGAATGTTAGTGATTGTGGCGCAATGCGCATGTTAGTGACTGTGATACATTGGGAATGTTAGTGATTCTGGCACAATGGGAATGTTAGTGATTGTGGTGCAATAGGAATCTGAGTGATTGTGGTGCAATGGGGATGTTAGTGATTGTGCTACAATGAGAATTTAGTGATGGTGGTGCAATGGGAAGTTTAGTGACTTACTGTGCTGCAATGTGAATATTAATAATTGTGGTGTAATGGGAATGTTAGTGATTTTGGTGCAATGGAATCCCTAATGACTGTCATGCAAAGGGAATTTTTATGACTGTGGTGCAATTGGAATGTTAGTGATTGTGGAGCAATGAGAATATTCATGATTGTGGTACAATGGGAATGTTTATGACTGTGGTGCAATGGCAATGTCAGTGACAGTGATAGCATTGGAATGTTAGTGACTGTGGTGCAATAGGAATGTTAATGATTGTGGGACAATGAGAATGTTAGTGATTGTGGTACAATGGCAAAGTTAGTAACTGTGGTGCAATGGGAATATTAACGATTGTGGTGCAATGGGAATGTTCAATAATTGTGATACAATGAGAATATTAGTGACTGTGGTGCAATGGGAATATTAGTGACAGTGATAACATAGGAATGTTAGTGATTGTGGTGCAATGGAAACGCTAATGACTGTCATGCAATGGGAATGTTCATGAATGTGGTGTAATGGGAATGTTGGTGATTGTGGTGCAATGTGAATTTAAGTGACGGTGGTACAATGGGAATATTAGTGACTGTGGTGCAATGGGAATGTAAGTGATTGTGGTGCAATGGAAACACTGTTGACTGTCATACAATGGGAATGTTCATGAATATGGGGCAATGCGAATGTTAGTGACTGTGATACAATGGGAATGTAAGTGATTGTGGTGCAATGGAAATGCTAATGACTGTCGTGCAATAGGAATGTTCATGAATGTGGTGCAATGGGAATGTTAGTGATTGTGGTGCAATGCGAACGTTAGTGACTGTGGTACAATGGGAATGTTAGTGATTCTGGCACAATGGGAATATTAGTGATTGTGGTGCAATGGGGATGTTACTGATTGTGGTGCAATGAGAACTTTAGTGATTGTGATACGAAGGGAATGTTAGTGGCTGTGGTGCAATGGGAATGTTGGTGATTGTGGTGCAATGGGCATGTTAGTGCCTTTGGTGCAATGAGAATGTGTGTTACTGTGGTGCAATGGGAATGTTAGCGACTGTGGTGCAATGGAAATATTAGTACTGGTTTTGCAGTCGGAATCTAAGTGGCTGTGGTCCAATGGGAACGTTAATGCTTGTGCTACAATAGGAATGTCAGTGGCTGAGGTGCAATGGGCATGTTAATGACTGTGGGACAATGGGAATGTTAGTGAACATGGTGCAATGGGAATGTTATGGTTCTGGAGTAATGTGAATGATAGTGACTGTCGTGCAATTGGAATGTTAGTGACGGTGGTGCACTGAAACTGTTGGTGATTGTAGTGCAATGGGAGTGTTTGTGATTATGGTCTAATGAGATTGTGCGTTACTGTGTTGCAATGCAAATGTTAGTGATTGTGTTGCCATGGGA
>NW_025194532.1:0-4141 GCF_004010195.1 Chiloscyllium plagiosum | reverse complement strand
TTCGATATCATGGCCGGTCTGCATGATGTTCCATACATGTACGATGTCATGGCTGGTCTTTGTGCTGCTCCACACATGTACGATGTCATGGCCGGTCTTGGTGCTGTTCCACACATGTACGATATCATGGCCGGTCTTTGTGCAGTTCCACACATGTACGTTGTCATGGCCGGTCTTTGTGCTGTTCCACACATGTACGATATCATGGCCTGTTTTTTAGCTGTTCCACACATGTACGATATCATGGCCAGTCTACATGCTGTTCCACACATGTACAATATCATGGCTGGTCTTTGTGCTGTTCCACACATGTACGATATCATGGCCGGTCTTTGTGCTGTTCCAAACATGTACATTGTCATGGCCGGTCTTTGTGCTGTTCCAAACATGTACAATGTCATGGCCTGTCTTTGTGCTGTTCCACACATGTACGATATCATGGCCTGTTTTTGTGCTGTTCCATACATGTACCATATCATGGCTGGTCTTTGTGCTGTTCCACATATGTACGATACCATGGCTGGTCTTTGTGCTGTTCCCCACCCAGGTACGATGTCATGGCTGGTCTTTGTGCTGTTCCACACATGTACGATATCATGGCTGGTCGGCGTGCTGTTCCACACATGTGCGATATCATGGCTGGTATTTGTGCTGCTCCACACATGTACGATATCATGGCTGGTCTTTGTGTTGTTGCACACATGTACCATATCATGGCTGGTCTTTGTGGTGTTTCACACATGTACGATATAATGGCTGGTCTCAGGTACGATGTCATGGCTGGTCTTTGTGCTGTTCCACACATGTACGATATCATGGCTTGTCTTTGTGTTGTTCCACACATGTACGATATAATGGCTGGTCTTTGTGTTGTTCCACACATGTACCATATCATGGCTGGTCTCTGTGCTGTTCCACACATGTACGATATCATGGCTAATCTTTGTGGTGTTCCACACATGTACGATATCATGGCCGGTCTTTGTGTTGTTCCACACATGTTCGATATCATGGCCGGTCTGCATGATGTTCCACACATGTACGATGTCATGGCCGGTCTATGTGCTGTTCCACACATGTACGATGTCATGGCCGGTCTTGGTGCTGTTCCACACATGTACGATATCATGGCTGGTCTTTGTGCTGTTCCACACATGTACGATATCATGGCTGGTCTTTGTGCTGTTCCACACATGTACGATATCATGGCTGGTCTTTGTGCTGTTCCACACATGTACGATATCATGGCTGGTCTTTGTGCTGTTCCACACATGTACGATATCATGGCTGGTCTTTGTGCTGTTCCACACATGTACGATATCATGGCTGGTCTTTGTGCTGTTCCACACATGTACGATATCATGGCTGGTCTGCCTGCTGTTCCACACATGGACGATATCATGGCCTGTCTTTGTGCTGTTCCACATGTGTACGATATCATGGCTAATCTTTGTGCTGTTCCACACATGTACGATATCAGTGCCGGTCTTTGTGCTGTTCCTCACATGTACGATATCATGGCTGGTCTTTGTGCCGTTCCACACATGTACGTTGTCATGGCCGGTCTTTGTGCTGTTCCACACATGTACGATATCATGGCCAGTCTACATGCTGTTCCACACATGTACGATATCATGGCCGGTCTTTGTGCTGTTCCACACATATACGTTGTCATGGCCGGTCTTTGTGCTGTTCCACACATGTACGATATCATGGCCTGTCTTTGTGCTGTTCCACACATGTACGATATCATGGCCGGTCTTTGTGCCATTCCACACATGTACGATGTCATGGCCGGTCTTTGTGCTGTTCCACACATGTACGATATCATGGCCGGTCTTTGTGCCATTCCACACATGTACGATATCATGGCCGGACTTTGTGCCATTCCACACATGTACGATGTCATGGCTCGTCTTTGTGCGGTTCCACACATGTACGATATCATGGCTGGTCTTTGTGCTGTTCCACACATGTACGATGTCATGGCTGGTCTTTTTGCCATTCCACACATGTACGACATCATGGCCTGTCTTTGTGCTGTTCCACACATTTACGATATCATGGCTGGTCTTTGTGCCGTTCCACACATGTACGATATCATGGCTGGTCTTTGTGCTGTTCCACACATGTAAGATATCATGGCCTGTCTTTCTGCTGTTCCACACATGTACAATATCATGTCTGGTCTTTGTGCTGTTCCACACATGTAAGATATCATGGCCTGTCTTTCTGCTGTTCCACACATGTACAATATCATGTCTGGTCTTTGTGCTGTTCCACACATGTAAGATATCATGGCCTGTCTTTCTGCTGTTCCACACATGTACAATATCATGTCTGGTCTTTGTGCTGTTCCACACATGTAAGATATCATGGCTGGTCTTTGTGCTATTCCACGCATGTACAATATCATGGCTGGTCTTTGTGCCGTTCCACACATGTACGATTTCATGGCTGGTCTTTGTGCTGTTCCACACATGTAAGATATCATGGCCTGTCTTTCTGCTGTTCCACACATGTACAATATCATGTCTGGTCTTTGTGCTGTTCCACACATGTAAGATATCATGGCCTGTCTTTCTGCTGTTCCACACATGTACAATATCATGTCTGGTCTTTGTGCTGTTCCACACATGTAAGATATCATGGCCTGTCTTTCTGCTGTTCCACACATGTACAATATCATGTCTGGTCTTTGTGCTGTTCCACACATGTAAGATATCATGGCTGGTCTTTGTGCTATTCCACGCATGTACAATATCATGGCTGGTCTTTGTGCCGTTCCACACATGTACGATTTCATGGCTGGTCTTTGTGCTGTTCCACACATGTAAGATATCATGGCCTGTCTTTCTGCTGTTCCACACATGTACAATATCATGTCTGGTCTTTGTGCTGTTCCACACATGTAAGATATCATGGCCTGTCTTTCTGCTGTTCCACACATGTAAGATATCATGGCTGGTCTTTGTGCTGTTCCACACATGTAAGATATCATGGCTGGTCTTTGTGCTATTCCACGCATGTACAATATCATGGCTGGTCTTTGTGCTATTCCACACATGTACAATATCATGGCTGGTCTTTGTGCTGTTCCACACATGTACAATATCACGGCTGGTCTTTGTGCCGTTCCACACATGTACGATTTCATGGCTGGTCTTTGTGCTGTTCCACACATGTACGATATCATGGCTGGTCTGCCTGCTGTTCCACACATGTGCAATATCATGGTTGGTCTTGGTGCTGTTCCCCACATGTACGATATCCGTGCCGGTCTTTGTACAGTTCCACACATGTACGATATCATGGCTGGTCTTAGTGCTGTTCCATATATGTAGGATATCAGTGCCAGTCTTTGCGCTGTTCCACACATGTCCGATATCATGGCCGGACTTTGTGCTGTTCCACACATGTACGATATCATGGCTGGTCTTTGTGGTGTTCCACACATGTACGATATCATGGCTGGTGTTTGTGCTGTTCCACACATGTATGATATCAGTGCCGGTCTTTGTGGTGTTCCACACGTTTCCGATATCATGGCCGCTCTTTGTGCCGTTCCACACATGTACGATATCATGGCCAGTCTACATGCTGTTCCACACATGTACGATATCATGGCCGGTGTTTGTGCTGTTCCACACATGTTCGTTGTCATGGCCTGTTTTTGTGCTGTTCCACACATGTACCATATCATGGCCGGTCTTTGTGCTGTTCCACACATGTACGATGTCATGGCTGGTCTTTGTGCTGTTCCACACATGTACGATGTCATGGCCGGTCTTTGTGCTGTTCCACACATGTACGATGTCATGGCTGGTCTTTGTGCTGTTCCACACATGTACGATATCAGTGGCGGTCATTGTGCTGTTCCACACATGTACCATATCATGGCTGGTGTTTGTGCCGTTCCACACATGTACGATGTCATGGCTGGTCTTTGTGCTGTTCCACACATGTACCATATCATGGCCTGTCTTTGTCCTGTTCCACACATGTACAATATCAGTGCCGGTCTCTGTGGTGTTCCACACATGTACGATATCATGGCTAATCTTTGTGGTGTTCCACACATGTACGATATCATGGCCGGTCTTTGTTTTGTTCCACACATGTACGATATCATGGCTGGTCT
>NW_025194531.1:2608-4141 GCF_004010195.1 Chiloscyllium plagiosum | reverse complement strand
GTAATCACAACTGCTTTGGGATCACTATACAGTCTTAAAACCCATTCGGTAAACACCTGTCCAACGCCAAACCTTTCCAATGTGTAAAACAAATATGAACATTCAACCCTGTCGAATGCCTTTTCCGCGTCTAATGAGACTATAACTCCTGGTATCTTTCCCTGATGGCAGGCTTGAATCACATTCAGAACCCTTCTAACATTATTGGATGATCTATGGCCCTTAATAAATCCTGTCTGATCCTCCTTTATGATATGTGGCAATACCCTTTCTCGTCTCAATTAACGTTTTAGAGAGGATTTTAAAATCTACATTTAGCAAAGATATTGGTCTGTATGACACGCAATCTGCTGGGTCCTTTCCTTTTTTAAGGATAAGAGAGATATTTGCCTCTTTCAGCGAAGGTGGGAGACAGCCCTGACTGTATGCGTAGTTAGCTGAAAATGTGTTGCTGGAACAGCGCAGCAGGTCAGGCAGCATCCAGGGAACAAGAGAATCGATGTTTCGGGCATAAGCCCTTCTTCAGGAATCTGAAGAAGGGCTTATGCCCGAAACGTCAATCCTCTTGTTCCCGGGATGCTGCCTGACCTGCTACGCTGTTCCAGCAACACATTTTCAGCTCTGATCTCCAGCATCTGCAGACCTCACTTTCTCCTGTATGCGTAGTTATACATGTCCATAAGTGGACCAGCCAATATTCCTATAAATTCTTTATAGAATTCAGCTTGAAAACCGTCTGGGCCAGGTGCCTTACCGCTCTGAAGTTTCCTGATTGCGTCAAGTATTTCTTGGATTGTTAGGGGAACATTCAAGACCGATACCTGTTCCAGAGTTAGGTCCGGAAAGGTCAGGTTTTTAAAAAATGACTGCATCCTTCTAGTCCTGTCTTCGCAATCCTGCGAATTATATAACTCAGAATAAAATTTTCTAAAGATCGCATTAATCTTTTTATGATCATGAGTCAAAATACCCGTACTTTCCTTGATAGGCGTGATAGTTTGAGGGGCCTTCTTTTTCTTTGCAAGAAATGCTAAGTATCTACCAGGTTTATCACCAAATTCATATAACCTTTGTTTTGCAAATAATATTTCCCTCTTAGCCATTTGGGTAAGCGTGGTATTTAGAGCTGTCCTAAGGGCTGTAATCCTTTGCAATTAGAAGGTCTGTCAGCGTATGCTGTTTCAGCCGCTTTTAAGTGAGCATCAAGCAGACGCTGTTGTTCTCCCTTTAATTTTTTCTGGGTCGCTGAGTAAGAGATGATCAAACCTCGCGTGTAAGCTTTGATGGTCTCCCACATCATTGATGGGTTGCTAGCCGTACCTAAATTAATTTCTAAAAAAGTTTTAAATTCTTGAGAGAAGTACTTTATAAATTTACTATCTTTTATCAGGAAGGGGTCCATACTCCAATGCCAAGGGGATGTCCCATTGTTCCTCGCCTTAGTTTCCATATATACAGCAGCGTGGTCGGAAAATGCTATACTACCTATTTTACAGGATGATATGGAATTTTAAAAAATCGAGGGGGCAAAAA
>NW_025194531.1:0-2304 GCF_004010195.1 Chiloscyllium plagiosum | reverse complement strand
GAATTACTCCCCTTGACATTCCAGGTGCATCACTTAACCGACTGATCAACCATGATCGTCCGAGCAAATCCAAGACCCCTCGGGAGGGGGAAACCCTATCCAGAACATCCCGAGCATAGAGCATATAAAATTCACAAAAATAAAGGCTCTCTAATACACTCACAACAGTATAATACAAAACTATTTCTAAATTTAAAAAATATAAAACGTATTTAAATGGAGATTTTCCCCCTTGTTCCCAGGGGGTATAACTTCCTTTCCAAAGGTCCATTATATCCTCTCCCAACCAATGCCCCACCCTTGACCCAGGCGCTCCTCAATAGGATGAGGAAAATTCAAATATACTACAGAGCTAGAGTTAACAGTGAGCACCCTACCCCCACCCCCCCCACCCACACCAACACCTGGATAATTACAACTTCAACAAGTAATAATTAAATATAATAATACAAAATAACAAGGGAAAACAACCCCGCTCCTAGAGACAGAGGTAAAATAGAATAAGGTAACCACCTCCTCCCACCAGCATTAACTAGACCCCCCCGGCCTATATATATATATATATATATATATATAATTTTTAAAAAACCGCAAGGGGGGCAGAAAATCGTTAAGTAGAGAACAAATAAATAAATCCCTCTCCCCACCCCACAAGATAATATTAAACAGTAAGGTAAAAAAAGGATTAATATATAAAAAAAAGGGGAGGGGGGGATGTAAACCAACTTCAATTATCTCTTACAATTTATCTAAGAGAGTCCAAAAATCCCTTGGCCTTTTCTGGCGATCCGAAGTTATACACAGATCCTTCATGGTTAAAGCGTAGCGTCGCTGGGTAGCGCAAGGAGTACTGAATATTTAAGTCCCTTAAACACTTCTTCGCCTCATCAAACGCCTTCCTCTTTCGGACCAGAGCTGGGGAAAAGTCCTGGGATAACATGATCTTGGATCCTTTATAGACCATGGCTTGGGGATCTTTTCCAAGATTTCTGGAGGCTTCTAAGAGTATCTGCCTCTGCTTGTAGCTCTGCAGCCGGAACAGGACCGGGCGGGGGCGCTGGTTTGAGCCAGGCCCTCGAGGTCGTCACTGTGATTCTGTAAGGTCCGGACTCACTGTTTGAGAGTCCGGACCCAATCCATGGGCAATTGTGCTGTAGTTTCGGAGGTCGCGGCCTTAAGCTCTGCCCCTCCGACTCGGCGTTCGATTTCCTTGATGTCTCGGCCATGCTTTTGCAGCGCGGCCGAGAGTGAGTCTCATCGGCTTCGGGATTCTTCAATAAAAGCGTCGATCTTCGCTTTGAGTTTGGAGATTATTTCCACAAGGCTCGCCACAATAGGTAAGTCCCCCTGGGGCGGCTGCGGACGCCTCAGCTGCAGCTGGAGAGGGTGGGGGAGGGATTCCTGCTTGCTGAGAGCTGCGGGCTCCCTTTAGTCATTTTTACTGGAGATTAAATTGTTTAAATTCAATACTAAACAACTAATTTTCTTTATTTCAAAAATATACTTTATTCATAAAATAATTTGATGGTCTGTACAGTTGGTCACGCCATACATACGTAAACATTTACATACAGAGATCAGAATTTATCATTTTTATATACAGGTCTGTATGTTTATCAATCCTATGTCAATATGTTTAGCTGAGGCGTCAGCAGAGCCCAAATGACTGCGTGGGCCCCCTGTTCTTCTTAGGCAGGCAGATGTTACACGGTGGTCTTTCCCTACCACGCCTTGGCGGCAGCTGCCCCAAGCTTCAGTGCGTCCCTCAACACGTAGTCCTGGACCTTGGAATGTGCCAGTCTGCCACACTCAGTCATGGTCAACTCCTTCAATTGGAATACTAAACAACTAATTACATTAAGTAAAAACTATTTTAAATGATTTGGTGAGTGTGGTGGGGTTGGGTGACCCACTTTGCCTAAGTCTTGGGAGGAGCACAGTAGACTCAGACTTGATGGGTCGCCGCCATCTTGGATCCTTCCTGATTTCCCTCTTAAATATACTCCTACCGCCTCAATGCGTCAGGTCTGCAGGGTTTAGGTCTGATTGGTTGGTTGTGAGATAGTTGAGCTGTCTATCACATGCTACTTGTGCTGTTTGACATGCGATTAGTCCTGCGCTGGACAAATTACTGCAGATACTGCCGTCTGTATTGAGGACAACAAATGCTGGGGGTCACAGTGGGTCAGACAGCATCCAGCTTTTTTTTTTGTTTTCAGTCCTTTGTTGGAGCTTCATCAGGTTGTCACCTCGTTTTAAGGTGACTTGACATAATGTTGATCCCTCAGCTTCATGGTAATCGTC
>NW_025194530.1:0-4141 GCF_004010195.1 Chiloscyllium plagiosum | reverse complement strand
CTTCCCCCCACCAAACTGCTCTGGCCGTTCCCTCATTGCCGTTGAATCACGCAAGTGGTCTGCATGCCCCTGTCGGTGTCACTGGTTCAGGGAGGCAGCTCCCTGCTGCCACCTCAAAGGGGCAATTAGGGACGGGTAGCCAAAGCTGGGTCACTCGGTGTCCCCCGGCTCATCATTCTCCCCACCGCCGTGTGTGTGTGTGTGTGTGTGTGTGTGTGTGTCTTGCGCTGGCTTCCTACCTCAGTTTCTCTCAGCCCTCACCCTCTTGCCTGTCTTGTCTCCACCCCCCACAGGATGCTGCAGCCCAACCAGAAGCCTGACGGCCGGACGGTGTTGCTGGTGAACAGTCCCCGGCCCCCGGCCCCGGCAGTACAGTCTGCCCCCCAGCCCCAGCCGCGGCCCTCGGGAGGCGGGGTGGCAGAGCTGCTCCATACCGTCCAGGGAGGGACCGCCTCGCTCCAGACGGTCGTCAGTCCAGTCAGCCAGACTGTCATCCCCTCGCAGGGTGAGTGGCGTGGGTATCCTGCATCCTGAGAGTTGGGAAAGTCAATGTCAGCAGAGTTTACACATTGCACTGCCTTCAAGTTGCATGGCACAGTACAAGCTCTCAATGTGAAAACAATCGAAATATCATCACTCCAATCTCTTATCCCCTTTGTTGCTGCCCAATTATCTGTACACTGACTGATCTCACTCTTGCGGAGATATCTGTACACTGGTGTGTCTCAGTTCCGCCCCTCTCTCTCTCAGGGAGATATCTGTACACTGACTGGTGTCTCTCAGTCCCATCTCTCTCTCGGGGAGATATCTGTACACTGACTGGTGTTTCTCAGTCCCCTCTCAGGGTGATATCTGTACACTGACTGGTGTCTCTCAGTCCCCCCTCTCTCTCTCAGGGAGATATCTGTACACTGACTGGTGTCTCTCAGTCCCCTCTCTCTCTCTCTCAGGGAGATATCTGTACACTGACTGGTGTCTCTCAGTCCCCTCTCTCTCTCTCTCTCTCTCTCTCTCTCAGGGAGATATCTGTACACTGACTGGTGTCACTCAGTGAATGTTGAATGAAGAAAGCTGTTGGAATAGTGAACAGGAATGATTGTCTGCCTCGACGTTCTCTAACCTTGTTGTTTTTTATTTTGGTTGTCTTGGCCGCAGGTTTGTCGACGACTCCTCTGAGCCTGCCCCTGGCGGCAGCAGGCCCCCCCCGGACTGTCCTCGCCCACAGCCGGCCTCCGGTTCCCTCCGCTCACGTCACCGCCCTCCCCATGAACGCAGCCCGGCCTTTCCCGCTCTCGGCGCTGCGGGTGGCCCCAGCCTTGCAGCAGCAGCAACCGGGGACGGCGGCATACACCGTGCAGGGAGCGACGGCCTCCTCCTCTGTCCTGGCACACCCTCCCCCTCCTCCTCCTCCCCAACCCCCTCCTGCAGCCACTCTCTCCTCATCTCCTGTCGGCCTGCCGCAGCGCTTCGTTCTTTCCCCAGACCTACAGGCCCGACTGCCCAGTAAGTAATTCCCAGAAATGCGGGGGGAGGGGAGAGACAGCATGCTTGGGGGAGGGGCACCAATGGCCGGCTTGGACTCTGTCTGGGGTCGGCAGGCGGTTGGGAGGTGTCGTGCCGTTGATTTGGGAAATGCAGGGTCAGAGGGCAGTGTGGAGTGGTGATAGGGTGAAGGTGCTGCCTGAGTGGCGGGGGCTGGGTGGGGGGGACCATCGGAGGTTAACCTCTGGGTTGGGGGTGTGGGGAAGCTGCTGCAGACATGGAGTGGAGGGAATTACTTCTCCTGCCCTACGTACTGACCCTGTGTCTATGTGTCTCCCTCCCTCGCTCTCTGCCTCCCTCGCTCTCTCTTTCCCCCCCCCCCCGACCATGCAGCGGGCGAGGTGGTGAGTATTGGTCAGTTGGCGTCTCTGGCTAACCAGCAGTCCGGCCACCCAGTCAATCCAGGCAGCAAGCCCGTCACCTTCCAAATCCAGGGCAACAAGCTGACGCTGGCGGGAGCCCAAGTCCGGCAAGTGGCTGTCGGCCAGCCTCGGCAACTGCAAGGTGAGATGCTCCGCCCCTTCCCTTCCCTTCCCTTCCCTTCCCTTCCCTTCCCTTCCCTTCCCTTCCCTTCCCTTCCCCCCGCCACTGCCCTCAAGTTCAATTTACTACCCCTTCCCCTCTGGTGTTCAGAGAGACTTGCTCTGCTGATTGCCTCTTGTCTTTCTTTCTTTCTCCCCACCCCTGCAGGTAACATGGTTCACTTGGTATCTACCGGTGGGCATCACATCATTGGGCAGCCAGCCCAGCTCGCGCTCATTCAGGCCATGGCACAGCAGACTGCCCAGCCGGCAGTGGGAATCCAGACACCGCTGCAGACGGTCACCGGGACTCAGTCTGCCATCTCCACCGCTGCTGCTTCGCCTGGGTTGGCAGTGCCAATCGCGGCTGCCCAAGGTATGATGCCACCCCCCCCCTTTTCCCGGTGTATACGAGTGAATGCCCCTTGCTTCTGCTCTCTTTTCCTGTAGACACAGACACCTGTGCTCATGCTCCCTTTGCTGGAATACACACGCGCACTCCCTTTTCCTGTCTGCACACACGTGCACACTCCCTCTTTCCCGGTATGTGTGTGCACACTCGCTCGCACCCTCTTTCCCGGTATACGTGTGAGCACACTCCCTCGCTCGCAACCTCTTTCCCGGTATACGTGTGTACACACTCCCTCGCTCGCACCCTCTTTCCCGGTATACGTGTGCGCGCACACTCCCTCGCTCGCACCCTCTTTCCCGGTATGTGTGTGTGCACACTCTCACACTCGCTCGCACCCTCTTTCCTGGTATCCCTCGCTCGAACCCTCTTTCCCGGTAAACGTGCGCGCGCACACTCCCTCGCTCGCACCCTCTTTCCCGTTATACGTGTGTGCGCACTCCCTCGCTCGCACCCACTTTCCCGGTAAATACGCGCGTGCGCACTCCCTCGCTCCCACCTTGTTTCCCGGTATATACGCGCGTGCGTTCTCCCTCGCTCCCACCTTGTTTCCCGGTATATACACGCGTGCACACTCCCTCGCTCCCACCTTGTTTCCCGGAATATACGGGCGTGCACACTCCCTCGCTCCCACCTTGTTTCCCGGTATATACACGCGTGCGCACTCCCTCGCTCCCACCTTGTTTCCCGGAATATACGGGCGTGCGCACTCCCTCGCCCGCACCTTGTTTCCCGGTATATACGGGCGCGTGCACTCCCTCGCACCCACCTTGTTTCCCGGTATATACGTGCGTGCGCACTCCCTCGCCCGCACCTTGTTTGACGGTATATACGTGCGTGCGCACTCCCTCGCCCGCACCTTGATTGACGGTATATACGTGCGTGCGCACTCCCTCGCCCGCACTTTGTTTGACGGTATATACGTGCGTGCGCACTCCCTCGCTCCCACCTTGTTTCCCGGTATATACGGGCGTGTGCACTCCCTCGCTCCCACCTTGTTTGACGGTATATACGCGAGTGCGCACTCCCTCGCTCCCACCTTGTTTCCCGGTATATACACGCGTGCACACTCCCTCGCTCCCACCTTGTTTCCCCGTATACGTGTGTACACACTCCCTCGCTCGCACCCACTTTCCCGGTATGTGTCTGTGCACACTCTCACACTCGCTCGCACCCTCTTTCCTGGTATCCCTCGCTCGCACCCTCTTTCCCGGTATACGTGTGCGCACACTCCCTCGCTCGCACCCTCTTTCCCGGTATACGTGTGCGCGCACTCGCTCGCTCGCACCCACTTTCCCGGTATATACGCGCGTGCGCACTCCTTCGCCCGCACCTTGTTTCCCGGAATATACGTGCGTGCACACTCCCTCGCTCCCACCTTGTTTCCCGGTATATACACGCGTGCACACTCCCTCGCTCCCACCTTGTTTCCCGGTATATACACGCGTGCGCACTCCTCCCTTGCACCTTGTTTCCCGGTATATACGGGCGTGCGCACTCCCTCGCTCCCACCTTGTTTCCCGGTATATACGGGCGTGTGCGCACTCCCTCGCTCCCATATTCTTTCCCGGTATATACGGGCGTGCGTTCTCCTTCGCTCCCACCTTGTTTCCCGGTATACACGCGCGTGCGCATTCCCTCGCTCCCACCTTCTTTCCTGGTATATACG
>NW_025194529.1:0-4141 GCF_004010195.1 Chiloscyllium plagiosum | reverse complement strand
CCTGAATGTGACTGGACAGGTTAATGAAGGAGTGAAGAATTGGACCTTGGGTGTAGTGTTTCCTAATCAGGGTATAGATTATAAGAGCAATACCGAGGTTTGGTTCGGCCAAAATGGAGTACTGTGTGTAGTTGTGGGAGCAACATTCCAGGAAGGATGTGATTGTACTGGAGAGGGTGCAGAGGTGATTCACCAGGATGTTCCCTGGGATGGAGCATATCAGCTATGGAGAGAGGCTGGATAAGCTTGGGTTGTTTAGTTTGGAGCAGAGGAAGCTGAGGGGGTCAGTGATTCAGACGGATAAGATTATGAGCGACACGGACAGGGTGGATAGACAGCAGCTGTTCCTTTTAGTCAGAGGGTCAAGAACAAAGGAGCACACTTTTAAAATGAAGAATTTGTGGTTCAGAGAGGATTAATTTTTATTTTCACCTAGAGGGTGTTGGGTTTTGGGATTACTTCCTGAGAGGGGAATTATCACGTGTAACCTCACAATCGTTAAAAAGTACTTGGACGAACACTTGGAAGTGTCATAGCATTCCCGGCTATAGGCCTGCTGTAGGAAAGTGGGACTAATATAGATCGTGCTATATTTCTGTTGGCACAGAGTCTATGCGCCTGTGAGTGTTTGGTGTGGAACGTCAATTATTGAGCAGTTTAAGGCAGGAATTGATGAGTTTCTGAAAAAGTTTATTCACAAGGGTTATAAAAGTGAACTGTAAAACATGTTAAATCATGTTAATGTGAGAAATATGAGAAAACAAGTGCAGCTTCCTTACAAACTGAAACTAGAGAATGGAGGATGGAAATGGCAGAACTATGAAGCCACTACTTCAGTACTGTCCTCACAAAACTTTCTAAAAATACCAGGAAAACCAAGTCTGGTGTGGGGAAACTATATAGTACATGGAACATAGAACATAGTAAGTAAATGGTTTAGGATAAATTATTGAGACTGAAAATAATGGTCATAGACAACTAACATAGATTTATGAAATGGGAATTATGTTTGAGAAACAGACTGGGAGGCAAATGAAAGAGAAGCAATGGAGGTAAAACATGTTGGTTTTCAGAAAAAAAATTGGTAAAGCTCCAAGCCCAGTTTGCAAAATCAAATCTGAGTGGATTGGGGCTAATATATGGCAATGTTTCTGGAATGGGACAGCTGGCAGGAAACAGTGATTAGAAATAAACAGACTCGTCAAGCAACAGTCTGATATTGTCTGTAAGGTATGATTCTGTGAGTATGAGTATGTCCCAGACACCCGATCTCCTTCCCCAGATATATCCTGTCTCACCAGCAGGACAGGCACAGCAAATGTGGCTACACAATGGGATACAGTTGGAAAAGAATTGCTCTGGAAATCCTGAACAGTGACTCCGTATCCCACGAAGTCTCATGGTGTTAGTTTACACACGGGAAAGGAAACCTCCTGCTGATTACCATGTACCACCTCTCTTAACTGATGAATCAGTACTCCTCCATGCTGATCAACACTTGGAGGAAGCACTGAGGGTGTCTAGGATGCAAAATGTACTCTGGCTGGGGGATTTAAACATCTACCACCAAGAGTAGCTCAACTGCAGCATTACTGATTGAGCTTGTCGGGTCCTAAAGGATATAAGGTCTAGGCTGTGTCTACAGCAGGTCATGAAGGAACCAACAAGAGTAAAATACATACTTGACCACATCCTTACTAATCTGCCAGGTGCAGAATTATCTGGCCGTGCCTGGATCGGTAACAGCGACCACCGCATAGTAATTGTGAAGGCAAAGTCCCATCTTCACATTGAGAACAACCTCTATCATTTTTAGTTGTAATATTACTGTGCTCAATAAGATCAACTTCAAACACAGCTAGCAGCTCAAGTCTGGGTGTCCATAAGGTGCTGTGGGTCAGCAAAAGCAGCAGAATTGTACTCCAGTGCAACCTCTTGGCCTGGCATATCCCCCTCACAGCAATTATCATCAAGCCAGAGGATCAACCTTGGTTCAGTGGAGTGTGCATGATGGCAGGAGCAGCACCAGGCATACCTGACAATAAGGTGTCAGCCTGGTGAAGCCACCAAACGGGACTATGTGTGTGCCAAACAGCATAAGCAGGAAGTGATAGACAGAGCTTAGTGATCCCACAAGCAACGGGTCAAATCTAAGATCTGCAGTCCATCCACTTCTAGTCAAGAATAGTTATGGACAATTAAACAAGTCATTGGAGGAGGAGATTCCACAAGTATCTCCTTCCTTAATGATGGAATAGCCCAGCACTTCAGTGCAAAAGATAAGGTTGATGCATTCTTCAGTCAAAAGGACATCTTCAGTCAAAACTGCTGAGTGGATGATCCACCCCAGCCTCCTCCAGTGATCCTCAGCAATTCAGTTACCAGTCATCAGCCAATTCGATTCAGTCCACGCGATATCCAGAAACAGTTAGAGACACTGAATACTGTAAAGGGTACATACCCTGACAACATTCTGGAAATAGTACTGAAAATGTGTACTGCAGAACTTGTCACTGACCTCGCTAAACTGTTCCAATATCGTTACAACAACATTTCCCCGATTACATGGAAAATTATCCAAGTATCATCATACGTAAGAAAGCAGAACAAATCTAATCCGACCAATTACCACTCCATCAGTCTACTTTCGATCAGCAGTAAAGTGATGGAAGGTGTCAGTGCTTTAAAGAAGCGCCTGCTCAGCAATAATCTGCTCAATGACGTTCAGTTTGGGCTCCACCAGGGCCACTCAGCTCATGATCTCATTACCTTCGTTCAAACATGGACAAAAGTGCTGAATTTCAGAGGTGGGTGAGAGTGACAGCACTTTAAAAGAAGGCAGCCTTTGACCAAGTGTGGCATCAAGGGGTGTTAGTAAAACGGGAATCAATGGGTATCAGGGACAAACTCCCTGCTGGTTAGAATCATACCTGACACGTAGGAAGATGGTCATGGTTGATAAAGGTCAGTCAACCCAGCAACAGGACAAGTCTGTAGGAGTCCCTCGGGCAGTGGCCTTGGCCCAAACATCTTCAGCTGCTTCATCAATTAGCTTCTCCCATTTTACGGTCAGAAGGGGGGATGGTCGCCAATGATTGCACCATGTTCAGTAACATTAGTGGCTCCTCAGATATTGAAGAAATCCATGCCCAAATGCGACAAGATTTGGACAGTATTCAGGCTGACAAGTGGCAAGTAATATTCATGCCATACAAATGCCAGACCGTGACCATCACCACTAATATACAATCTAAACACTGCCCCTTGGTATTCAATAGGGTCACTGTCACTGAATCCACAGCGGACTGCAGCGGTTCAACAAGGCAGCTCACCACCACCCTCTCAAGGGGCAACCAGGGACAGTCAAGAAATGATGGCCCAGTCAGTCACACTCAAATTCAGGAAATAAATATCATTTTTAAAAAATAACAGAGGAATGTTGCTGAGGTATCACAGGGATAGGTGCTCGGGTCCCAGCTGTTCACAATACCCATTAAACATTTGGTTGCGGGAATCAAATACAATATATCCCAACATGCTGACAGAACTAACGGATGTTGGATTGTGAGTGGGTGAGGAGGTTGCAAAAAAGCTTCAAGGTGACTAAGACAAGTGGAGTGAATGGGCAAATACGTGGCAGATGGAGAGTAATGTAGGTAGAGGTGACGGTGTGCCCTTTGGTGGGAACAATAGATTGGAAGCCGATCATTTGAAAAGGGATTGTTTGAAACGTGTTTATCTACAAAGGGACGTGTGCTCCTTTTTGTTGTTTCCTTCTGTGCAGCCCTCCGAGGTCCCTGCAGCTCAGTGAGTTCTGAACCCAGAAGGCAATACTGGGAATGGCATTGGCACGCTGCCCAGTGTACATAGACCCATCAAGTGGGGAGCTGTAACATTGCAAAGGATCTGGATCTCCCTGTAGACTAGTCACTGAAAACAATATTGCAGGAACAGAAAGCAGTTAGGAAGGTAAATGGCGTGTTGACCTTCATTTCAGGGGAATTTGAGTCCAGGAGTAAGGGTGTCTTACTGAAGCTGTACAGGACCTTAGTGAGACCCCATCTCGAACAATGTGCAGTATTGTGTGATGTTTTGGTCTCTGTACCTTACAAAGGACAAACCTGACATTGAGGGAGAGCAG
>NW_025194528.1:0-4140 GCF_004010195.1 Chiloscyllium plagiosum | reverse complement strand
CTTTTCTTTATTGGTTAGAACATTGAGTATTGGAGTTGGGAGGTCATGTTGCGGCTGTACAGAACATTGGTTAGGCCACTGTTAGAATATTGCGTGCAATTCTGGTCTCTTTCCTATCGGAAAGATGTCGTGAAACTTGAAAGCGTTTCAGAAAAGATTTACAAAGATCTTGCCAGGGTTGGAGATTTGAGCTATAGGCAGAGGATGACTAGGGTGTGGCTGTTTTTCCTGAAGTGCTGGGGGCTGAGGGGTAATCTTATAGAAGTTTCAAAGCAGGAGAGGCATGAATTGGGTAAATAGGCAAGGCCTTTTCCCTGGGGTCAGTGGGTTCCAGAGCTAGAGGCATAGGTTTAGAGTGTGAGAGAAAAGATATAAAGGGGACCTAAGCGACAACTTTTTAATAGTGATGAGTGTATGGAATGAGCTGCCAGTGGAAGTGGTGGAGGCTGGTACATTTACAACATTTAAAAGACATCTGGATGGGTATATGAATAGGGAGGGTTTAGAGGGAGATGGTTGAGCGTATGGTGCTGGAAAAGCACAGCAGGTCAGGCAGCATCCGAGGAGTTGGCAAATTGACATTTCGGGCAAAGGCCCTTCATCAGGAATGAGGCTGTGAGTTGAGGGGGTGGTGAAGTAAATGGGGTGATGGTGGGGCTGAGGTTAAGGTGGGTAGAGAGTGCAATAGGTATTTGGAGGTGAGGGTAATGGTGATAGGTCGGAGTGGGTAGGTAGGAAGGAAGATGGATAGGTGGGACAAGTCGTGAGTGCAGTGCTGAGCTGGAAATTTGGAACTCCGATGAGGTGGGGGCAGGGGAAATGAGGAAACTGGTGAAATCCACATTGACGGCATCACATCCCAAATGAGAGAATCGAACCACTCCCCCTTGTCATTTAATGACATCATTAACACTCTCACCATTGTGGGTTTCCCATTGATCAGAAATTGCACTGGGCTCACCATAGAAATACAGTGGCTGCAAGAGCAGGTCAGAGGCTTGGAATACAGCAGTGAGTACAGTCAGGAGTGCAATGGAATTCTTCCCACTTGCCTGGCTGTGTACAGTCCCAACAACACTCAAGGAGCTCAACACCATCCAGTACAAAGCAGCCACTTGATTGGCACTAAATCCACAAATATCCACTCCTTCCACCACCGATGCTCAGGAGCAGCAGTGCGTACTGTCTACAAGATGCTTAATGGAAGTTCATCAACGATACTTAAACACCACTTTCCAAAACCATGCGCATTTCCAGTTTGAAGAAAAGGGCAGCAGATACATGGGAACACCATCCCATGAAAGTTCCCCTCAAAGCTGCTCGCTGATTTGGAAATATATCACCATTCCTTCAGTGTCACTGGGTCAAAATCCTAGAGTTCCCTCCCTCCAGGCATTGTCTACCCACAGTGCATGGACGGCAGCTTCAAGAAGGCAGGTCACCACCACCTTCTCAAGGGGCAACCAAGGACATGTAATGAGTGCTGGTCCAGCCGGTGACTTATTCATTCCCTGAATGCATTACAGAGATAGAAAAAAGAGACCCCCTCTGACTCACACCAACGGTGGATCCCATCACATTCCCCAAACTATGAACCTCGACTCCACATCATTCTCCGAATAAATTTTAAAAACACTCTTGGTCACCCCCAAAATATGGGACTCATCACCTCCTCAGTGTGTAACTATGACCTTTTGAACATAGAACATGGAACATAGAACAGTCTAGCACAGTACAGGCCCATCAGCCCTCGATGTTTTGCTAAACAATTGCTGTCCGTTCCTATACTTTCAGCAGACTACTTGGAAATGGATGAAATGCCAGTATTAGCAGAGGAAATGTTAGATGCGTCTAACGACCTCAACATCAACATTGAAGCTAACAAAATTCAACCACCCAGACGCATCATCGAAATCCGAAAATACTTTCCCGAGACATGGATTTGGGATCTTGTCCCTGTCAGGTAAATCTGCTGGATTTGGGAGAGTCCCAGAGTTCGGGCTGGGGTGGTGCACACAGGCTGGGTTTGGAGAATCGCGCAGGAAATTGGATCTGGAGGAGGTTACCGAGATTGGGAAATGTGCAGGGGCAAGAAGAATATACAGAGATAGTGATGGCTGAAGGGACTGAAGGAGGTTATGGAAATGGGGAGGGGTATAGGGGACAGAGGAGGTTACAGAGATAGAGAGAGTTAGTAGGGATTGGGGAAGGATTACAGAGAAAGGCATGGGGCAGAGATAGTGAGTGATGGAGGGGCTAGAAGACGCTACAGAAGGGTAATGATGCAGGGTTCAGAAGAAGTTATGCATGTAGGGCAGAATTTAAAGATTGGAAGAGGATACACAGATAAAGAAGTGTGCAGGTACTGGTGGAGGTTATCTGGACGGAAGTTCGCAGGGACTAGAGGAGGCTACAGGGATAGGAAGGTTTGGAGGAGTTGAGGGAGGTGAAAGAAATGTGGGTTGTTATAGGGACTGGAGGAAATCACAGAAACAATGAGGAGTGTTGGGACTGGAAGAGATAGTTATAAAGAAAGGATGTGTTGCAGGCACTGGAGGATTTTACAAAGGAAGGGAGGTGTGTAGTAACTGGAAGAGATAGTAGTGATAGGCAGGATTGTAAGAATTGGAGAAGTTACAGAGATTTGAAGATGCCTGAAGACTGAAGAAAATTAGGGTGTTCCAGGGGCTGGAGGTGGTTTCAGAGATAGGGAGGGTTTTTTAGATTACTTACAGTGCGGAAACAGGCCCTTCGGCCCAACAAGTTCACACCGACCCTCCGAAGAGCAACCCATCCAGACTACATTCCCCACCTCCAGCCCCTGGAACACCCTATCTCTGTCATCTTCTCCAATCTTCAGACATCTTCAAATCTCTGTAACTCCTCCAATCCTTACAACTTTGCCTATCACTACTATCTCCTCCAGTTACTACACACTTCACCTAACACTACGGGCAATTTAGCATGGCCAATTCACCTAACTTGCACATTTTTTGGACTGTGGGAGGAAACCGGAGCACCCGGAGGAAACCCACACAGACACAGGGAGAATTTGCAAACTCCACGCAGAAGTTGCCTGAGGCGGGAATTGAACCCGGGTCTCTGGCACAGTGAGGCAGCAGCGCTAACCACTGTGTCACCGTGATGCCCGACTGTGCCACCATGCCAGTTGTAGGGGGTTGGGACAGTTACAAAGAAGGGAAGATGGATAGGGGATAGAAAAAATTATAGAGTTGGAGAATGTTGCAGTGACAGGAGGATGTTACAAAGACATTATGGGGTGTAAGAGATGGAGTAGGTTACAGAGAATGGAAGATGGATAGGGATAGAGGAGGCTAAAGAGTTTGGAAATGTGGCAGGGTCTGGAGAATTTTATAGGGATATGGTGGGTGACAGGAGGAACTTATAGAAATCAGGAGAAATATTGGATAAGTAGGGAAGGGTGTCGATGCTGGATGAGGTGACAGTGATAGGGAGAGTTCTTTGTCCTAGATGAAGTCCTAGGATCTAGATTGCATTGTAGATTTGTAGTAAGGTGTAGATGCTGGGGGAGGTGTCAGGCAGGAAGCTGTGTAAGAGCTAGGAGAAGGTAGCACAAGAATAGGTTGTAAAGAAATGGAGGAGGGTAGGGGCAGGAGGACGTGACAGATATATGGGGCTGTAGTGGATAAAGGATATTCAGCTTTAGGGCGATATGACATAACAGAGGCAGGTTCTAGAGGAGGTTACTGAGATCGATTGCAGTGTCAGGCATTTAGGAGGCACTGTCAGAGGGTCAGTACTGAGAGAGTGCCATACTGTCAGAGGGTCAGTACTGAGGGAGTGCTGCACTATCAGAGGGTCAGTACTGAGGGAGTGCTGCACTGTCAGAGGGTCAGTACTGAGAGAGTGCCATACTGAGAGAGGGTCAATATTAAGTGAGTGCCTCATTATCAGTGGGTCAGTACTGAGGGAGTGCCACACTGTCAGAGGGTCAGTACTGAGGGAGTGCCACACTGTCAGAGGGTCAGTGCTGAGAGAGTGTGGCACTGTCAGAGGGTCAGTACCGAGGGAGTGCTGCACTATCAGAGGGTCCGTGCTGAGAGAGTGTGGCACTGTCAGAGGGTTAGTACCAAGGGAGTGCTGCACTGTCAGAGGGTC
>NW_025194527.1:0-4140 GCF_004010195.1 Chiloscyllium plagiosum | reverse complement strand
GTATTCTTCTATGTTCTATGTTCTATGTTCTTCTCCTGTAGTATGGACTCTTCTCAAGACATCAACATTTATTTTCTGAATTTCCTTCACTTCGATGTCCTTCTCAACCACAAATACTGCATCAAAATATTAGATTGGTAACTCATTCATATTCTGTTTTAAAATAAAATATGAAAATTCTAAGAGTGAGACATTTGGAGGGGATCCATGGGATATGATCCATGGTCCTGACTTTACTCTGGATTGTCCTTTGTCCTTTTCCACTGTCTCCCTAAACCTTGTGATCCAATTATCACTCTTCCCTAAATGTCCTCTTACTGACACTCGATCTACTTGGGCCTCCTCATTCCCAAGATCCAGGTCTGGCAGAGCTTCCTTTCTGATGGGAATGGGAACACACGGCTGGTGAAAATTCACCCGAGCACACTCTCACAACTCTGCCCTTCACACTGCTCCGATTTCATTCTATATTCTGATAATTAAAGTTACCCAAATGTGTGCTGTGAATTTCTTGCAGATTTCTTCCTCTACATCCTTCCCTCTAGTTGGTGACCGACAGACTGCACTGAACAACCTGATTGCACCTTTTTGTTCCTTATCTCAAAGCAAATCCATTCTGCCCTTGACCCCTCTGGGACATCCTCTTTCTCCAGTTCTGCACCGATCTTAACCAATCCCACACCTTCTTCCCCTTTTCCTATCTTTATTGAACACCTTGTATCCAGGAATATTTAACACCCAGTCCTGTCCTCATTTGAGCCACATCTGTAAGAGCAACAACACCAGATTTCCACTTGGTAATACGGGTCTGTAACTCCCCAATCTTACTCGCCATACTCCACGCAGGCCCATACATGCACACAGTCGATTGGATTTAGAAATTATTACTCTCTTCCTCACTGTGACCTGGCCAAATAAGTTACTCTTCCTTACTTTAGAGTATCTATGTTGAAACTTTATTGCTGGAACAGCACAGCAGGTCAGGCAGCATCCAGGGAACAGGAGATTCGACGTTTCGGGCACAGGCCCTTCTTCAGGAATGAGAAGAGAGTGTTCAGCAGGAGAAGATAAAAGGTAGGGAGGAGGGACTTGGAGGAGGGGCGTTGGAAATGTGATAGGTGGAAAGAGGTCAAGGTGAGGGTGATAGGTCGGAGTAGGATGGAGGCGGAGAGGTTAGGTCAGGATCACGGTGAAGCAGACTGGGATCACATTTAATTAGGTCAGGATCACAGTGAACCAGACTGGGATCACGGATAGTTAGTCTCCTCCGACCTATCACCCTCACCTTGACCTCTTTCCACCTATCACATTTCCAACGCCCCTCCTCCAAGTCCCTCCTCCCTACCTTTTATCTTCTCCTGCTGAACACTCTCTGCTCATTCCTGCAGAAGGGCCTGTGCCCGAAACGTCGAATCTCCTGTTCCCTGGATGCTGCCTGACCTGCTGTGCTGTTCCAGCAATAAAGTTTCAACTTTGATCTCCAGCATCTGCAGACCTCACTTTCTCCTTAGAGTATCTATCTCTTGCATGATTCTGTTTTCCTTGGTGTTCCTCCTTGATATTTCTTCCTGGTTCCCACAGCCCCCCTTGCATGTTCATTTAAACCCTCTCCAACAACACCGGCAAATCACCCCACAAGGAGCTCAGTTCTGTTCAGGAGCAACGCATCTGGTCTATAGGAGTCATATCTCCCACAAAATCATTCCCAATGTCCCAAGAATCTCAAACGCTCCCTCCTGGACCACCTTTCCAGCCTCAGATACACCCTGCCTTATCCTTCTGTTCCTATCCTCACTTGCATTGGTCACTGGGAGTAGTCCAGGGATTCACAATTTTGAGCTGCTGTTGCTAATTGCCTCCAGAGCTCCCTAAATTCTGACTGCAGGACCACAACCCCTTTCTCCCTCTGTCACTGGGACCACAACTGCTGCCTGTTCCCCCTCTCCCCTCAGGGTGGGAGACAACACACCATCCTGGAATCCCATCTGCAGCTGCAGAAACACCGACCGATTGCTCTCACTCTCGAATCTCCTCTCACTATCGCTCTTCCAGTCTTCCTTGTGCCTCCCTGTACAGCTGAGTCCCCCGTGGTGCCATGAACTTGACTCTGGCTGCACTCCCCAGATGAACCATCATTCTCAAACTGAATCCTGGTTGGAGAGTGGGATGCACTCAGGGGATTCCTGTACGAGCTGCCTGGTCCTTTTGGACTGTCTGCTGCTCCCCTATTCCCTCTCTCCCTGCATACTCTGAAGCTGCAGAGTGACCACATCTAGAAACGTGCTCTCCACGGAGCTCTCAGCCTCACAGACGCTCCGCACTGACACCAGCTGCTGCTCAAGCTCCGAAACCCAGAGCTCCAATTGCTGTCACTGACCACACTTCCTGAACTCATGGTATTCCAGGAGATGGGAAGGATCCTGAAGTTCCCACATGGAACAGGGTACACACTCTCACCACTCCCTAGTTATCCCTTGATAACATTCTGATGACAAACAGCTCCAGCTGGGCTCAAATCCAGGCCTTTCAGTGTTCCAGGGTTTTGCAGAGTCTGTTCAAAAGACAATATGATAACAGAGCAGAATTAGGCCATTCGCCCCATCAAGACTGCTGTGCCGTTTGGGCATGGCAGATGTGTTTCTCACGACCATTCTCCTGCCTTCTTCCCATTATGTTTGATCGCCTTCCCAATCAGGAACCTATCAATGTCCGTCCGAAACACACTCAATGCCTTCACCTCCACAGCATGAGTTCCACAGATTAACCACCCTCTGGCAGAAGAAATTCCTTCTCATCTCAGTCCTAATGGATTATCCCTAAATTCTGTGGCTGTGCCCTCTGGTCCATGTTTCTCTTACTGGTGGAAACATCTCATCCTCGCCCACTTTATCCAGACCTTTCAGTATTCTGTAAGTTTCAATGTGATCTCCGCATGTCCTTAAGAACTCTATCAAGTACACATCAACAGTCCTCAATCTCTCCTCAACAGACCAGGCTGTCACCCCCAGGGTCATTCTCATAAACCTCCTCTGGATCTCCCCCAATGCAAGCATATCCCTCCTTCGATACAGGTCCCAAAACTGTTCACAATATTCCAAATGCAGTCTGGCCAGAGTCTCATACAGCCTCAGCAGTACACACCTGCTCTTGTATTCTAACTCAGTTGAAATGAATGCTCACATTGCATTTGTCTTCCTAATTGCCAACTGAACCAACATATTAACCTTAAGTGAAATCTGAAAGAGGACTCCTAAGTCCCTTTATCTGTCATTTCTTTGCCCACTCTCTGAGCCTTTCCAGTCCTTCTGCAGCCTCCCTGCTTCCTCAACTCCCTCTGTCCCTCCCCTCATCTTTGTGTCATCAGCAAATTTAGGAACAATGCCCTCAGTTCCTTTTTCCAGATGTTAATATATAATTAATTGTTACATGAATAGCTGAGGTCCCAACACTGCCCCCTGCTGAACTGCATGAGACACCAGCTGCCATCCTGCAAAAGACCCATTTATTTCCACTCTCTGTCCACGTCAGTACTGGGTTCCAAACCCCATGGGCTCTTATGTTATTTAGCAGCCTCCTGTGTGGCAACTTGTCAAAGGCCTTCTGGAAACCCAAACAGATCATGTCCATTGGCTCTCCTTTGTCTAACTTGCTCATTGATATTATTTCATATAATTCCCAGCTTCTCCTTCTCGAACTGCAGGGTGAATTGTATCACATTATGGTCACTGCCCCCTCAGGGTTCACTCACCTTCAGCTCCCCAATCAGGGCTGCCTCATTACACATCACCGAATTCAGAATTACCTGTTTCCTAGTGGGTCTACCACAAACTGTTCCAAAAAAAAGCATCTCGCAGACATTCCATGAATTCCTTTCCTTGAGATCCATTCCAAACCTGACTTTCCCAGTCCACCTGCATATTGCAGTCCCCATGATTATTGTAATAATCTCTTTCTTACATGCGTTTTCTATCTCCTGATTTATTTTCTGCCCCACATCCCGGCTGAGAGGAGACTTGTACATAATTCCCATCAAGCTCTTTGCTATTTTGTGGGTCCTTAAGTTGACTCACACAGATTCTATGCTTTCCAACTCCATATTTCCTCTTACTGTTGATGTAATTTCAGTTCTTCCTGACAGGG
>NW_025194526.1:0-4140 GCF_004010195.1 Chiloscyllium plagiosum | reverse complement strand
CCGGCCTCCCCCACACACTTAGGCACTGTGTTCTACACCATGTACCCTGGATTTACCCGGCCTAACCCACACTCTCAGTCACTGTGTTCCAGACCCTAACCCGTGGATTGACCCGGCCTCCCCCACACTCTCAGGCACTGTGTTCCAGACCTTAACCCCTGGATTGACCCGACCTATCCCACTCTCTCAGGCACTGTGTTTCAGACCCTAACTGCTGGTTTAGTCCGATCTCGCCGACACTCTCAGGCACTGTGTTCCAGACCCTAACCCGTGGATTGACCCGGCCTCCCCCACACTCTCAGGCACTGTGTTCCAGACCTTAACCCCTGGATTAATCCGTCCTATCCCACACTCTCAGGCACTGTGTTCCAGAACCTAACCCCTGGATTAATCTGTCCTTTCCCACACTCGAAGACACTGTGCTCCAGATCCTAACCCCTGGATTAATCCGGCCTATCCCACACTCTCAGGCACTGTGTTCCAGAGCTAACTCTGGATTGACTCAGCCTACGCCCCACTCTCAAACGCTGTATTCACGACCTGAAACCCTGCATTAAACCGGGATTGACCCTGCCTATCCCACTCTCTCAAGCACTGTGTTCCAGACCCTAACCCCTGGATTAATCTCAGACACTGTGTTCCAGACCCTAATCACTGAATTAAACCGGCCGAGCCCACACTCTTAGGCACTGTATTCCAGCCACTAACCACGGATTGTCTCAGCCTCCCTCACACTCTCAGGCACTCTGTCCCAGAACCTAAACCCCTGGATTAATCCGGCCTATCCCACACTCAGCCACTGTGTTCCAAAGCTAACCCTGGATTGACTGAGCCTATTCCCCACTCTCAGACCCAGTATTCCAGACGCTAAAGCCTGCATTAAACCGGCTCCCACACAATCTCAGGCACTAAGTTCCAGAACCTAACCCCGGGATTGACCCTGCCTATTCCACTCTCTCAAGCACTGTGCTCCAGACCCTAACCCCTGGATTAATCTGGTTTATCCCATACTCTCAGATACTGTGTTCCAGATCCTAAACCCTGGAATAATCCGGCCTATCCCACTCTCTCAAGCACTGTGTTCCAGACCCTAACCCCTGGATTAATCTGGTTTATCCCATACTCTCAGATACTGTGTTCCAGATCCTAAACCCTGGAATAATCCGGCCTATCCCACTCTCTCAAGCACTGTGTTCCAGACCCTAACCCCTGGATTAATCTGGTTTATCCCATACTCTCAGATACTGTGTTCCAGATCCTAAACCCTGGAATAATCCGGCCTATCCCACTCTCTCAAGCACTGTGTTCCAGACCCTAACCCCTGGATTAATCCCCACACTCTCAGACACTGTGTTCCAGACCCTAACCCCAGCATTAATCCAGCCTCCCCCACACCCTCAGGCACTGTGTTCCAGACCCTAACCCCTGGATTAATCCAGACAATCCCACACTCTCAGGCATTGTGTTCCAGATCCTAACCCCCGGATTGACCCGGCCTATCCCACACTCTCAGGAACGGTGTTCCAGACCCTTACCACTGCATTAAACCTGCCTCCCACACACTCTCAGGCACTGTGTTCGAGATCCTAACCCCTGGATTAATCTCTCAACCTACCCCACACTCTCAGACACTGTATTCCAGACCCTAACCACTGGATTTACCCGGCCTAACCCACTCTCTCAGACTCTGTGTTTCAGACCCTGACCCCGGATTAATCCGGCCTAACCCACACTCTCAGGCATTGTGTTTCACACCCTGACCCCTGGATTAATCCGGCCTATCCCGCTCGCTCAGACACTGTGTTCCAGACCCTAACCCCAGCATTAATCCAGCCTCCCCCACACCCTCAGGCACTGTGTTCCAGACCCTAACCCCTGGATTAATCCGGCCTACTCCACACTTACAGGCACTCTGTTCCAGACTCTAACCCCTGGATTGACCTGGCCTCCTCCTCACTCTCTGACACTGTCTTCCAGACCCTAACCCCTGCATTAAAACGGCCCCTCCCACACTCTCAGACACTGTGTTTCAGAACCTAGCCCCTGGATTGACCCGGCCTACTCCACACTCTTAGGCACTGTATTCCAGACCCTAACACCGGATTGTCTCAGCCTCCCTCACATCCACAGGCACTCTGTCCCAGAACCCAAACCCCTGGATTAATCCACCCTATCCCACACTCTCAGCCACTTGTTCCAGAGCTAACCCTGGATTGACTTAGCCTACGCCCCACTCTGGCCTATCCCACGCTCTCGGGCACTTTGTTCCAGACCATAAACCCTGGATTGACTCAGCCTCCCCCACACTCTCTCATACTGTGATCAAGATCCTAACCCCTGGATTACTCTGGCCTATCCCTCTCTCTCAGGCACTATGTTGCATACCCTAAACCCTGCATTAAACTGGCCTATCCCACACTCTCAGACACTGTTCCAGACCCTAACCCCTGCATTAAAACGGCCTCCCCCACACTCTCAGACACTGTGTTCCAGAACCTAGCCCCTGGATTGACCCGGCCTATTCCACACTCTCAGGCACTGTGTTCCAGACCCTAACACCTGGATTAATCCAGCCTATCCCACACTCTCAGGCATTGTGTTCCCGATCCTAACCCCAGGATTAATCCGGTTTATCCCACACGCTCAGGCACTGTGTCCCAGACCCTAAACCCTGGATTGACCCGGCCTATTCCACACTCTCAGGCACTGTGTTCCAAACCCTAAACCCTGAATTAATACGGCCTATCCCACACTCTCAGGAACGGTGTTCCAGACACTTACCACTGCATTAAACCAGCCTCCCACACACTCTCAGGCACTGTGTTCGAGATCCTAATCCCTGGATTAATCCAGCCTATCCCACTCTCTCAGCCACTGTGTTGCAGACCCTAACCCCTGCATTAAACTGGCCTAACCCACTCTCTCAGACTCTGTGTTTCAGACCCTAACCCCGGAATAATCCGGCCTAACCCACACTCACAGGCATTGTGTTTCACACCTTGACCCCTGGATTAATCCGGCCTATCCCGCTCTCTCAGACACTGTGTTCCAGACCCTAACCCAGCATTAATCCAGCCTCCCCCACACTCTCAGGCACTGTGTTCCAGACCGTAACCCCTGCATTAAGCGGGCCTCTCCCATACTGTCAGGCACTATGTCCCAGACCCTAACCTCTGGAATAATCCGGCCTATCCCAAACTCTCAATAACTGCGTTCCAGACCCTAACCCCAGAATTAATCCGGCCAATCCCACACTCTCAGGCACGGTGTTCCAGACCATTACAACTGCATTCAACCAGCCTCCCACACACTCTCAGACACTATATTCCAGACCCTAATCCCTGGAATGATCCGGTTTAGTCCACACTCTCAGGCATTGTGTTCCAGACCCTAACCCCTGGATTAATCCGGCCTACCCCACACTCTCAGGCACTCTGTTCCAGACCCTAACCCCTGGATTGACCTGGCCTCCTCCTCACTCTCTGACACTGTCTTCCAGACTGTAACCCCTCCATTAAAACGGCCTCCCCACACTCTCTGACACAGTGTTCCAGACCCTAACCCCTGGATTAATCCGGCCTACTCCACACTTACAGGCACTCTGTTCCAGACCCTAACTCCTGGATTGACCTGGCCTCCTCCTCACTCTCTGACACTGTCTTCCAGACCGTAACCCCTGAATTAATCCGGCCTTCCCCACACTCTCAGGCACTGTGATCCAAAGCTAACCCTGGATTGACCCAGCCTAAGCCACACTCTCAGGCACTGTGTTCAAGACCCTAACCCCTGGATTAATCTGGCCTATCCAACGATCTCAGGCACTTTGTTCTCGATCCTAACTCCTGGATTGACTCAGCCTCCCCCACACTCTCACATACTGTGATCGAGATCAAAAACCCTGGATTACTCTGGCCTATCCCACTCTCTCAGGCACTATGTTGCATACCCTAATCCCTGCAATAAACTGGCCTATCTCACACTCTCAGACTCTGTGTTCCAGATCCTAACCCCCGTATTAAACCGGCCTATCCCACACTCTCAGACACTGTGTTCCAGACGCTAACCCCTGAATTAATCCGGCCAATCCCACACTCTCAGGCACGGTGTTCCAGACCCTTACACTGCATTCAACCAGCCTCC
>NW_025194525.1:0-4140 GCF_004010195.1 Chiloscyllium plagiosum | reverse complement strand
GAGGGCTTTTCTCATTAGAGTGAAGAAGGATGCGGGGTGAATTGACAAGGGTGTACATGATGATAAGAGCCACAGATAGAGTGAACAGCCAGAGACTTCTTCCCAGTACAGAAATGTCTTCATAAGGGGCCATAATTTAAAAGTGATTGGAGGAAGGTTTCGGGGAGATGAGAGGTAAGTTCTTTCTATGCACTGACCAGACTCTGTGGCGGTGGTAGTTCAATCAGATGAATTATGGATGTTTACACGACTCTTGGATAGGCACATGGAAGATAGGTTATGCAGATTAGTTTGATATTAAAGTAGATAAACCGATCTGCACATCATCGAGGGCTGAAGGACCTGCACTGTACTCTTCTGTATCAATTGTCCTCCACATTATTGACCCCACTGTCAGTTAAATTTCTGATACCATATTTCTCCCTGAATGATAATGTTTAATAACTTCTCACCATTTTCAACGGGATCATTCAATTTGTGTTCGATTCCTCCGACAAACGTGAACCAATTGTTGTAATTGTACCATTCTCCACCACGACCTCTGGAGAGCAAATGGGAATATAGCGTTGAGATTGGGAATCAGGCATGATCACATTGAATGGAGAGCAGGCTGTAGGGGCTGAATGGCTTCGTCCTGCTCCTGGCTTCTGTCAGCTAAATGTCCTCCTGAAAATCTCATCCTAAAAAGTATCAGTGATTACATTGGGGAAGCACATCAGTAGTTGTTTTCGTTGAGACTTTCCAACATCTTGAAAATTTATGTTTTTCTTTGCAGTCACGATGAACAGACAGTCTGAGAATCAAAGTGGTCCTCAGGACTTCTGATGGCGTCTCAATGAAAAAAAAAATCATAGGTACGCTTCCTTACTGTTAATGGCCAATCGCATAGAATAAAGAGAGACACTTCATGGAACTTCCGGATTGTTCACAGACCCTGGATGTTAATTTGCTTTGTGACTTACGGACCATATAAATGTAGTGGAATTCGACTGGATATCCGCAAGTAACGTGAGGATGGATATTTATAAACACTGCAAAAAAATCTTAAGTGTATCCTAAAATGGTTTAAAGATAATTGAACGGTTTTGAAATTTATTCAGCATTGTAGAGGGAATGGGAGCTAATTTCAGAAACCGAGAGAGAGTTGCAGACACAGATAGAGAGCCACAGACACAGGTACAGGATAAGATTGTCCTGGAGATGTTTCGGAGCTCACTCTGTGACTCACACAAGGCAAGGCAGCAGCAGATGGAATGCAGTCATTTTCTGGTTATATGAACGATGTTTTGTTTACTATCTGGCACAGTATTGTCCCTGTCCTGGGAGAGTTTGATGTGGAAAATGTAAAGGAAGCTTTATCCTTTCTCTAACTCAGTGCTGTTCCTATCCTGGGAGTGGTTGATGGGAACAGTGTAATTGGGCTTTAATCTGTACTTAACCCTATGTCTGTGCTTTTCTGTAAGAGATTGCTGGGGACAGTGTCGGCTGATTTAAACAAAACCTAACCTCATGCTGAACGTGGCCTGAGTTTTCAAAGGGTTCCAGTCTATTGTTAGATTACTCGACAGTGAACCTAGTTATAGACTACAGAAGCAACAACGATATTTTATCCCTATCTAATCCTGCAGTTATTGTCATTGACTCTCAAACTTTCATCATTTTAAAGCATTCAAAATTCCAGGAACATAGCCCTGGGCTTGTGTCACTTCCATGGCCATTGAACCCGTGCCATCCAACGATAGTTCAGTGAATCTACGCTGCATTCCTTTGCACATGGACTCCCAAGTCCCCAACCCGTTCTTGCCTTTCCCTGCTTATAAAGTCGCTGTCAGCGCTGTGCTGACATGAAATGGCTACCTGAAACAAACCTATAATGGCTACTGACACTTTGGGAATCATTTGTCCTGGTTTGGCAGATTAAAACGCATCGTACACTTTATAAATTTTCATCTCTAGGCCTCCTGCAGATGAAAAAAACTGGTATGTGAATCGATGCAATTTCGATGTTAGAGGAGGGATAATCTAAACCAAATGGTACAATGGTAAACTGGATGCAGGAGCAGAGAAGCTTCAGTTTGAGTCTGAATTCTGTCAGCACAGGTGAGGGGCAAATGTGTGAAAAGCTTTTTTTCCCCATTGATACATTCCTATATTGTAGAAATGTAAATTTATAAATTAAACTGTAAAAGCAGGATATGGAGAACTCTGTTACAAAGTTTCCATTGATTAAGATGCAGATTCCAGAATGCTTTTAATGTCCGTGCCCTGAGATTTTTAAAAGTCTGTCTAACTTTCCAAACTTCAAGAGGAAAATATGACAGGTCAGCGACTGAATTCTAGGTGCGTGGTCTTGTTCAGAATCGGTCAGAGATTTAGCATGGAGTAAGATGTATTTTATCTAGATAACAGGCATGTATCAAGGACCAGCCTGACGTAATTTGTCTTCAAATTTTGTGTTCTCTAAAAATAAAGAAATTGATTTACCATTAAGCAAGCCTCTCGGATTGTGAATCATTAGTATATATTTGTGAAAGAGTAACTGTGTATGTGAATGAGCGAGGGTGGCTTTGAGGTGTCTGTGACTGATTGACTGAGAGTTGGTGGCTGAGATTGGCTGAGCGAGAGGTTGTGTTCGAGTGTGAGATTCTGAGATCGGGAGTTTGCAATGCTCTACTGTGCGTGTGACTGAACATGTGTGACTGCATGACAGTGTGTCTGTGCGTATGAGCTATGTACGAGTTTGTGATAGACACTGTAGAGGCAGCTTTAATCTGTAATCTAACACAGAGCTTCCCCTGACACGGGAGTGTTTGTGGACATATCTGTACATTGTATGTAACCCTATTTTTCCCGGACCCTGGGAGGTTTAGTTGGAGAAAGTGTGCAGGGAAATGTATTCTGCCTATACGCCAGTGATATAACTATGCAAAGTGCATTTGATAGGGACAGTGTGGGGATAGGGGTTGACTTCGTCATTATCTAATTCCACGGTGAACATGGTCTGGGAGTTAGAAAAGCTGAAGTGCAGAAACAGCTTTACTCTGAACTTGACCCCATTCACTACCTAAATACAATCTGACAGAACTGCAGATGTTGTCAATCAGAAACAAAACCAAAAGTTACTGAAAAGCCTCAGTAGGTCTGGCAGCATCTTTGAAGAGAAATCAGCGTTAAAGTTTCAGGTCTGGCTCAGATAAACGGTGACCGGATACGATGTGGTAACTCTGGTTTCTCTGTTCAGATGTTGCCAAAACTGCAGAGCTTTTATCAGCAATTTGCTTTTCCCCTATTCTCTCCCTGTTCTACGAATTGCTCGCCTCAATTAGCTTCGAGACTTTGTTCTGCTGTACATCAGCTTGCTGACAACACATGGAATTCCAGTCTCTCACTCAGACGAGAGTAAATGAATATATAATCCCTGCGGTGGAAATTCCCCTGCCCTATCACTGTACATTTCCCTGACTCATGCACCTAACCTTCACATGTCTGATCACTATGGGCAATTTAGCATGGCCAATATTACTTAACCCGCACATGTCGAAGCAAACCAGACCATCCGAAAGAACCCCACGCAAACACGGGGAGAACTTACAAACTCCATTTACAGTCGTACGCTACTGGAATCAAACACGAGTCCCTGGAACTCTGAGGCAGCAATGCTAACCACTGAGTCACTGTGCCACCCAAGCAGTTATGTTTAAAATTGGGACTGGGAATACAAAAAGCTGCAGTTTAATTTCTGCGACATTCAGTTTCTCCACAAATAAAGATTTATGGAGTACATCAGTTCAATAAGGCAGTTCACTACCATCTTCTCAAGTGCTAATGGGAATGAGGGATAAATGCTGAGCCCAGCCAGTGATGCTCACGTCCGATGAACAAACGAAAAATTCATCCCTTTGCCTTGCTAATACCTTGCTGCCCCTGCAGATTAACTCAATGTGTTTTAATATCCCAGGACACACAGATCCGTCTCTACATCAGAGTCCTATAACATCTCCCCATTTAAACTAAAGTCTCTGTCGATTCTCCCTGACACTCTCCACTTTGTATTGTAATGGACAGGGCTTTGCCCATTCACTTACCATCGCTACATCGATCTGTTTCACAGCAGCTGACTTCCACTTCACAATTTACTTG
>NW_025194524.1:0-4140 GCF_004010195.1 Chiloscyllium plagiosum | reverse complement strand
TCAGAGAGAAAACCACAGAACCCATCCTTATCTCTACATGTGCACACATACATTTAATCCCAAATATGGATATGCTTTTAGTCCCCTTCATTAGAACTACCAACTACCCTAAAGATTGGGGTCAATACAACATCACATCTGCCAACACTTGCAGCAACTTCTGCACAATCATTCCTGGTGCATTCCATAACCGCCAGCACATTATATACACAATGTTCTCTGGAACATTCTAGATCCAACATTCCCCAGAACTTTTGTACCCGACATTTACCTGAACATTCGATACCTAAAATGCTCCGAAACATTCTGTTAGTGATATTCTGGGAACATTCTCTAACTAATCTTTCCGATACTTTCGATACCCAAAATGCTCGAGAACGTTCTATAACTGATATTCCCCATAATATTCGATAACCGACGTTTTCTGGAACAATGTACAATTAACATTCTGCAAAATATTCCCTATCCAACATTTCAGCAAACATTCTGTGACCGACATGCTCAGGGGTTTGTATACTGGACATTGTCCAGGATATTGTATAATCGATTTTCTCTGGAATTTTCTATAAATGGCACTCCCTGGAACATTCTTTACCTGACATGTCCTGGAACATTCTTAAACAGACATTATCCGGAATATTTTGTAACCAACATTTCCCGGAATATTCTAAATCTTACATATCCCGGAACATTAAATAATTTTGATTTCAGGAAGATTCTATACCTGACATTTACCAGAACATTGGAAGATCAACATTTTCAGGAACAGTCTAAACATAATATTCTCCGGAACATTATATCCCTGGTGTTCCCCGAAACATTCCACATCCGACATTCCTTAGAACATTCGATGAGCAACAATCCCTGCAACATTACCTAACCGCGTTTCTCACGAACATTCAGTGCCAACATTACACGAAGTATTCTGTCACTGACATTTTCAGGAACGTACTGCAATCGACACTTCCTTGACACTTTCTAATTTCGACATTCCCGGAACATTCTATAACTGACATTATCTGGAAAATTCTCTCCCCAAAATGCTTCAGTACATTCTATAACTGACACTCGCCATAGCATTACGTTACTGATATTCTCCGGAACGTTGCATATGTGACATTTCCCAAAACATTAACGATCCGACATTCTCATGACAATTCTAAATCGGACATTCCCCAGAACATTCTCCAATCGATGTTCCCCGGAAGATTCTACATCCGAACTTCCCTTAAATATTGTGTAATCGACGTTATTCAGAACATTCTATTAGCGACATTCTCAGGAACATTGTATAACTGACATTTCCTGGAACATTACAAAACAGAAATTCTCAGGACCATTCTATACCAGACATGCCCTAGAAGATTGTACACCCGACACCCCTCGGAACATTCTATTAATCTACATTCCAAGGAGCATTCTCTCATCGTCATTCTCCGGAAAAATTTATAATTAAAGTGCACAGAAACGTTTTGTGCCCGACATTCACCAGAACATTCTGTAACTAACATTCGTTGGAGCTTTCCGTACCCGACATTCACTGGAGCATTCTATAACCAATGCTCTTTGGTACATTCTGCACCCAACATTCCCCAGAATGTTCTTTAACCGACATTCCCGAAACATTCTGTCACCACTTTCTCTGGAACTGTCTGTACCCGACATGCCCCAGAACACTCTACAACTGACATTATTTGTGAGCCGCTGCACTTCCGTGAATTGAACAAAAGATAAGATCCCAAGGGAAGAGATCACGTTTCAGGGAGAAGAAGACACTGCGCCGAAGTCCAGTCAGGCAGCTAAAGAAGTGAAAATACTTCCCTACGTTTATATTTCTTCAAGACAGAAGATCGATCACAATTGAGAGTAAGAGCAGAAATTTCCAACCTCCGTTTGTCTTGAAGGAACTGGGAGAGAATCCTTCAGGACGGCAATTATTTCATCCTCCGTGTGAGGAACTGTAAAAAAGTGACCTGTGCCTGCTCTCGAGTGATGAAATGCTTGGGAATTTTGCCGACACCATCTAATCTTGTGGATGTATATTTGTATGTTTGTGACGGCAGGGTTTCTTGTGTTTACGTCATTTTTGTGTCAGTAATTCAGAGCTTCCCAATTGTTATTTCAGCTCCAGTTATTTAAATAAATCCCTGAACACAGAGACACAGTTGAAAATTTCACTCCGTCCTCAATCAAATTGGTCACTTTGCCTTCAGGCTTATGTATAATGTGTTTCGTGTTCTTTTTCACAGTTAACGTAGTGACGATCTGTGTGCTGTTTTGTAAAGATTGAGGATTATTTCCATGTGGTAGAAGTTTTCTGGGGGCTATGGCAGTGGCTGATCTAACCGTCATTATCCTCGACCTGATATGGAGACACATTCCTATCGTTATCGGGATTTTTGTTTCCTTTTGGACATGCCTGTATGTAATATCTACGCCGTTCTGCTTTATACAGTCACTGACTGTTCTGTCTGGTTCACTGTCACTTTCACCATTGATCGGTTTGTGGCCATTTGCTGCCAGAAGGTGAAATGTAAATATTGCAGTGAGAAAACAGCGGCTGTGGTTTTGGCAAAAGTGACTGTGCTGAGCTGTTTAAAGAACATTTTCTGGTATTTTATGCTCACACGGTGGTATTGGCTGAGGAACGACCCTTGGTTTTGTTTCACAACAAGCGAAGTTTATAATTCTCATGGCTGGGTCACAATCGAATTCGTCCACAACATTATAATCCCGACTATCCCATTTTTATTGATCCTGCTGCTCAATATTTTCACGGTCAGCAACATTTTAGTGACCAGCAGAGCACGCAGAAGACTTTGTGTCCGCACCACTGGGAATGCTCAGTCTGACACAGCCAGGAGAAAGCGTAAAAAAATCCATTGTTTTATTTTTTGTGATCTCAGCCAATTTCATTCTGCTATGGTCAACGTTAATGAAGTATTGTGCATGTTACAGGATGAATGATATTGGGTATCAGTCTGTCCATCTGGATTACTTTGTGATGGAACTGGGCTTCATGCTGCAGCTCCTCAGTTGCTCCACTAACACCGCGATTTATGGTGTGACCCAGACTAAGTTCAGACAGCAGCTGAAAAATGTGCTGAAATATCGCTTACTCAAATTCATCAATCAATTAAATTCACTCATCAATAATACATCTGGACTTTTCTCATTTGAGTTCAGTGCTTCAGCAATGAAGTAGTTTGTCACCATAGTAACAGGCTGTGATTCGTGTTGGTTTGTCCAACCTTATCCCACGGGGGTTACAGGGACACATATAAATGTTTCACACAACTCAGCCGTCAGTGAGAAAAGGCACCATCCCACTGACTGTATCTTTCACTTCAATTTGTAACTTATAAAAATGATCATTAAAAAGTGCTGAGCAACAGAGTGAATGATATTGTTATGTGTCTTTTTGTTGCAATCGCAGAGCCGGAGTGAGACAAATGCAGTCCCAAGTCCTGGACCTCAGGGAAGGAGAGGGTACTGAGCCTGATCCCACGAGTTGGATTGAAGTTCCGCTGTCCGTGCTTTCATCTGTGGCTCACCCCACTCCGAATTGGCCTTCGGCACAATTCATCTCTGGATCCAGTTCCCCCCATCTCCAATCAAACGCATCCATCTCTATCTCTTTCACACACATACTCCAGTCCAGGTTCTCTCTCTTTCCCCTCTTGCAATTCCCCTCTTTTCCTCTCTCCCTCTCTTTAACCTCATTTATCTCCCTCTCTCCCTTCTGTTTTTCACTTCCTCTCTCTCACATCCCCTGGTTGCTTCACCAACCTCGACTCTTTGGTCTCTCGCTCCCTTTCTCTCTCACTCTCCTGCTGGATCTGTGTCCTTCTCGCATTTCGATCTCTCGCCGATTTTCTACACCCTCCCACCACCCACATCTCTCTCTCCTCTATTCCCCCAGCCGCCTGCATCTGCACTCATAAACGTCTCTGGGTCAAAGAAAGAAGGAAAGATGAGCTCGAGAGAGGGGGAGGGGATTAGAGAGGGGGGATTAGAGAGAGAGAGGGAGAATAGGTGGTGGTACAAATAGTGAACAAGAGTGGGAGTGGTGCAGAGAGAGAGAGTGAAATGGTGTAGAATGAGTGGGAGGGAAGTAGAGACAGAGTTAAGGGGGGAGAA
>NW_025194523.1:0-4139 GCF_004010195.1 Chiloscyllium plagiosum | reverse complement strand
GATACTTGGCATATTTTTCCTTCACTTTCAGAATCAAATACTCATTGTATTTAGTCAATAAGCATTCCTTATGCCTACAAGCCTTTCCTTTCATCCTACCAGGAACATACCTTCTCTGGACCGTCGTTATCTCAATTCTGAAGACTTCCCATTTTCCATCCGTCGCTTTACCTGCGAATATCTGCCACAATCATCGTTTGAAAGTTCTTCCCTAACACGTCAAAATTAGACTTCATCCAATTTAGATCTTCAACTTTTAGATCTGGTCTATCCTTTTCTATGACTATGCTCCCCCGACTATGCCTCTTAAATGTTGCAATTGTGTACTGAATCAGAAAACTTTCTTGTACACGATGAACAATATCCTCTCCATTTAAACTGTTAACATTACAACAGTACCAGTCTATGTTTGGAAAGTTAAAATCCCCAGCCCTAAACACCCTGTTATTCTTACAGATAACTGAGATGTCTCTGCAGATGTGTTTCTCAATTTACCTCTGACTGTTAGGTGGTCTATCATACAATCTCAATAAGGTGATTATTTCTTTCTTCTTTCTCAGTTAAACCTAAACAAATTTCATGGGATTATCCTCCCTCAGTACAGTTGTACCCCTTACCAAACACGCCTCTCCCCCTCCTCTTTCTCCTCTCTATACTTTCTGCAACATTTGTATCCTGGAACATTATGCTCCTGGTCCAGTTAATCTCTGAGCCATGTTTCTGTGATTGCTATGATACCGCAGTCCCACGTTCCTTGCCATGCTCTGAATTCATTTCCTGCACTTCTACGCCCCTTGCATTGAAATAAATGCAGTTTAATTTATCAGTCCTAACTTGTTTTCTGCTTTGTCCCTGCCTGTCCTGACTGTTTGAGTCGCTTCTGCTCTCAACTGTACAAGTCGCATATGACCTCCTTTTTCACTATCTCCCTGGGTCCCAATCCAAGACCTTAGCATTTTAAATCCGCCTGAGCAACTCTAGCAAATCTCCCTGCCTATAAATTAGTCCACTTCCAGTTTAGGTGGAATCCGTCCTCCTTGTACAGTTCACTTCTACCAACAAAGAGCTTCCAATGATCCAAAAATGTGAATACTTCTCCCATGCTCCAGCGCCTCTGCCAGGCATTCATCTACTCTTTTCTCTCATTCCTGCCCTCACTAGTTCGTCGCAATGGGAGTAATCCAGATATTACTACTGTTGAAGACCTCCATTTAAAATCCTGTTTCCCTATCTGTATTCTCCCTTCAGAATATCAACTTCTGCCCTTCCTATGACGTTGGTTCCAATGTGTGCAATGACCTCCTGCTGGCATCTCTCCACCTTGAGAACATTCTGCACCCTCTCTGAGATTTCCTTGATCCTGGCACCAGGGAAGGAACACACCATTCTGATTTTTCGCTGCCGGCCACAGAAACGTCTGTCTGTACCTTATACTAGGGAGTCCCCGAACACTGTCCATCTCTTGGATCCCGACGTAACACTTATTGCATTATAACCAGTCACTATGCCAACAACTTGGCTGTTTTGCTACGTTTCCCTGGGTATACATCACCCACTACATTTTCCAAATCAGCTCTCATTTTTGAAATGGAGATAGCCACAGAAGACTCCTGCACTAACTACATACGTCTGTTAACTTGCCTGGAGTCAGCCCATCTATGCGACAGTATCTGCGACTTTTCCCACTTCCTATAACCGCCATCCATCACATCCCTTTGCTCTTGTAAATTCCCCATTGCCTCTAACTGTCTTTCCAACTAATCCATTCAATCTGGTAGGATTCGTAACCAACGACATTTAGTGCAGACATAATTCGCAGCAACCAGGAAATTCTCCGTTAACTCCCTTATCCGACAAGAACAGCATATCACTCTACTAAAACCCATCTTTGGTCATTCACAATTGACAGACCCAGAAAATGACACTGTCGTATTCCTCCACAAAACACTGATCCAGGTTAAATTCATACGTATATTTTATATTTTAAGTTTCATCAAGAGATATACCTCAACAAAGCATATAATGAAGAAGGAACTTACTCTACTCACTACTGCAAACGTACTGTAAAGCCACGCTTAAATATTCACTTACCTGTTTCTGTGTTGTAACCCCTCCCAAACAGGTTCCTCCAAGATTAGTTGTGAATTTCAATGTTTGTTAATTTTCTCAGACACACTGCGATGTCCAGCCATAAATTCAAAAAACAATGGCCTAGCTGTGCAAGTTCACTGCTGTGTCAGTTTCGTCTTGTCTCTCTCCTGCACTGTCCTCACCATGTGCTTCCTTTGTCTGTTCATCTTCCTTTTAAAAGTGCTGTCGTTTCGACTTTTTTTTTCGTCCAAAGTTCCAAAAGAATGCAACAGCATATAAAACAATAATTGCTGCTCCTATAATTTGAGTAATTCATCTCCAACGCACAAAATACATCAAAACAAGGAATATCTGTTACAGCCAGAACACGTTCTCGTCCTCCCTTTTTCCCTTTCGCCACAATTAAAAGCCCGTGCGTCTTTTGCACTGGACCTCCACATACTTTGTTTCCCATCACCACTCCTCGTCCTTTCTAAAGCTATTAAAAAGCCCTTTTTACCAATGCTTTTCAGCTCTGAAGGAGTATCACGTTCGACTAGACATGCTAAGTTTGTTTCCTGTCTCCACAGATACTGCCAGACACAATGGGTTGATCCAGAGATGGAACGGCAAGGAGACATTTTCGAAAAAGTAACAAACTCTGGATCTTGGAAATCCGAAACAGAAACGAAACTTGTTGGACAAACTCGGAGCTTCGAATAATGCTCACTCAACTAAAGCATTATGTCTGTTTTCACTCCACAGATGCTGCCAGAGCAGCTGTGTTTCTCCATCAATTTCTGTTTTTGAACAAGTTTCAAAGGCGTTTGTCGATTTTGGTCAAACGCCCAGTCTAACAAGGAATTCTGTACACCAGGAGATGAACAATTACACAAGGTACAAAAATACATTGATTCTCAAACAACTTAGGGCTGGCATCACTGATACTAAGAATCTGTCAATCATGGTCAGGGAAAGAAACTGCGGTAAAAAAAAAAACCATTAAAATTAAACACAGAAGATCGCCCTAGTGGAAGGGAAAAGATTCGGATCAATTTGATAACATGTTCAGAAGCATATGACAAATTGGAGGCGTGACACTGTGCATAGTCCGTAACAGAGTGAGAATGTTAAAATGGAAATGTAACTACATCAGAAACCAGAGTATGTCACTGACTACATGGCTTTTGGGTGAACAGGTCTCGGTGTAGATTGTGGGACAGGCATCATAAGTTTCTTGCAGAAATTACAGCTTAAACAGTATATTCATGTGGTGCTGTTGGCCACAGCAATAGCAGAATCAGAAATTTATTCAAACACAACCTGTAACATTATGCCAGGGATACCCCCTCAGTCTATCATTACATTCACCTGATCTGTGGTTCAGTGACTAGTCTGCGTGAACATGCCAGAGTTACAACCATATGCACTTAAAACCGATGAGAACCCTTTGAAGTTACCGCATTTGACTGTTTGCATTCCTAACAGCAGGACCAACAACTGAAAAGAGAGGGCGAAATGATTTCAAGACTAACAGATCCTATCTAATCTCTGCAGTGACGCCACATCCAGTCAGAAATGGTGATGGGCTATTAAACAACTGAATGAGGGGGAAGCCTCCACAAATATCGCCATCCTAAGTAATGGAACAACTCTGTACATCAGTGTAAGAGACAACGTTTTAGGATCTGCAACATCCCCATTCTCGTCAACATGTCCACAGATTTACAGATGCCAGTTTTCAAACAATTCGATTCACAGCACGTGACATGAAGGAACTGCTGAACACAATAGATACGACAAAGGCAATGGAACCTGACACCATTCCTGCGATAGGACTGAAAACTTGTGCGACACAACAAGCCGTGTCCTGGGGAAACTGTTTCATTTCAGCTCCAACTCTGACATCTACATGGCAATGCAAAATTATGTCCCGTTCCCTCAGAGTAGAATAATCACAATCTGACCAAATACTTCACCATCAGTCTCATTACCATGGTCAAATTGATAGGAGGTCCTTTTGACAGAGCTGTCAGGCAGCACAGAAATATCCTGCCCAATGTGGTTTC
>NW_025194522.1:0-4139 GCF_004010195.1 Chiloscyllium plagiosum | reverse complement strand
CCTTATACCCGTGTCCCTCATACCCGTGTCCCTAGTACCCATATGTCCCTCATACCCATGTCCCTCATACCTGTGTGCCCCTCATACCCATATGTCCCTCATACCCATGTCCCTCATACCTGTGTGTCCCGCATACCCATGTCCCTCATACCCATTTCTCTCATACCCATGTGTCCCTCATACCCATGTGTCCCTCATACCCGTGGTTCCCTTATACCCGTGTCCCTCATACCTGTGTGTCCCTCATACCCATGGCCCTTATACCCATGTCCCTCATACCCGTGTGTCCCTCATACCCATGTCCCTCATACCCGTGTCCCTCATACCTGTGTGTCCCTCATACCCATGGCCCTTATATCCATGTCCCTCATACCCGGGTGTCCCTCATACCCGTGTGCCCCTCATACCCATGTTCCTCAAACCCGTGTGTCCCTCATACCCATGATCCTTATGCCTGTGTCCCTCATATCTGTGTCCTCATACCCATGTCTCACATACCCGTGTGTCCCTCATACCCATGTGTCCCTCATACCCGTGTTTCCCTTATACCCGTGTCCCTCATACCCGTGTCCCTAGTACCCATATGTCCCTCATACCCATGTCCCTCATACCTGTGTGCCCCTCATACCCATATGTCCCTCATACCCGTGTGTCCCTCATACCCATGACCCTTATGCCTGTGTCCCTCATACCCGTGTCCCTCATACCCATGTCTCACATACCACTGTCTCTCATGCCCGTGAACCTCACACCCGTGTGTCCCTCATACTCATGTCCCTCATACCCGTGTCCGTCATGCCCGTGTCCCTCATCTCCATGTGTCCTTCATACCCATGTTTCCTTTATACCCCTATCCTACATACCCGTGTTTCCCTTATACACGTATCCCTCATAATCGTGTCCCTCATACCCGTGTTTCCCTCATGCCCGTGTCTCTCATACTTGTGTCCCTCATACCCTTGTCCCTCATACCCGTGACCCTCAGACCGTGTGTCCCTCATACCCATGACCATTATACCCTTGTCCCTCACACCCATGTCTCACATACCCGTGTGTCCCTCATATCCATGTGTCCCTCATACCCATGTGTCCCTCATACCCATGTCCCTCACACCCTGATCCTCATACCATGGTGTCCCTCATACCTGTGACCTTCATACCCGTGTCCCTCATATCCGTGTCCCACACACCCGGGTGTCCCTCATACCCGTGTCCTTCATACCCATGACCCTCATACCCGTGTCCCTCATACACGGGATTCTCTCATACCCGTATTCTTCATACCTGTGTCCTTCATACCTGTGAGCCTCATACCCATGTGTCCCTCATACCCATGACCATCATACCCGTGTCCCTTATACCCGTGTTCCTCATACCCTTGTGTCCCTCTTACCCATGTCCCTCATACCCGTGTGTCCCTCTTACCCATGTCCCTCATACCCGTGTGTCCCTCATACCCATGACCCTTATGCCTGTGTCCCTCATACCCGTGTCCCTCATACCCATGTCTCACATACCCGTGTCTCACATACCCATGTCCCTCATACCTGTGTCCCCCTCATACTCATGTCCCTCATAACCGTGTCCGTCATGCCCGTGTCCCTCATCTCCATGTGTCCTTCATACCCGTGTTTCCCTTATACCCCTATCCTACATACCTGTGTTTCCCTTATACACGAATCCCTCATAATCGTGTCCCTCATACCCGTGTTTCCCTCATACCCGTGTCTCTCATATCTGTGTCCCTCATACCCATGTCTCTCATACCCGTGTGCATCATGCCCGCGTCCCTCATGCACATGTCCCTCATACCTGTGTCCCTCATACCCATGTCCCTCATACCCGTGTTTGTTATGCCCGTGTCCATCATACCCATAACTCTCACACCCGTGTCCCTTATACCCATGTGTCGCTCAAACCCGTGTCCCTCACAATTGTGTCCCTCATATACGTGTCCCTCATACCCATATGTCCCTAATACCCGTGTCCCTCATATCCATGTCCCTCATGCCCATGTGTCCCACATACCCGTGCCCATCTTACCCGTGTCCATCATACCCATGTGTCCCTCATACCCATGTGTCCCTCATACACCTGCTTCCCTTATACCCGTGTCCCTCATACCCATGTCCCTCATACCCGTGTCCCTCATATCCTAGTGTCCCTCATACCCATGTCTGTCATACCTGCGTCCCTCATAACCATGACTCTCATTCCCGGACCATGTTCCCGCCTCAGGCGACTGACTGTGTGGAGTTTGCACGTTCTCCCCGTGTCTGCGTGGGTTTCCTCCGGGTGCTCCGGATTCCTCCCACAGTCCAAAGATGTGCAGGTCAGGTGAACTGGCCATGCTAAAATGCCCGCAGTGTTAAGTAAGAGGTAAATGCAGGGTATGGGTGGTTTGCGCTTCAGCGGGGCGGTGTGGACTTGTTGGGCCAAAGGGCCTGTTTCCACACTGTAAAGTAATCTAATCTAATACCCATGTGTCCCTCTTACCCGTGTCCCTCATACCCGTGGTGTCCCTCTTACCCATGTCCCTCATACCCGTGTGTCCCTCATACCTGTGTCCCTCATACCCATGATCCTCATACCCGTGTGTCCCTCATACCCATGTGTCCCTCATACCCGTGTCCCTCATACCAGTGTCCCTCATACCCATGTCCCTCATACCCATATGTCCCTCATACCTGAGTCCCTCATACCCGTGTCCCTCATACCCATATGTCCCTCATACCCGTGTCCCTCATACCCGTGTGTCCCTCATACTCATATGTCCCTCTTACCCGTGTCCCTCATACCCGTGTGTCCCTCATACCGGTGTCCCTCATACCCGTGTGTCCCTCATACCCATGTCCCTCATACCCATTTTTCTCATACCCACGTGTCCCTCATACCCGTGTTTCCCTCATACCCGTGTGTCCCTCATACCCATGCCTCTCATACCTGTGTGTCCCTCATACCCATGTCCCTCATACCCATTTCCCTCATTCCCATGTGTCCCTCATACCCATTTCCCTCATTCCCATGTGTCCCTCATACCCATGTCCCTCATACCCATGTGTCCCTCATACCCATGTTCCTCATACCTGTGTGTCCCTCATGCCCATGACCCTTATACCTGTGTCCCTCATACCTGTGTCCCTCATACCCAAGTCCCTCATACCCAAGTCCCTCCTACCCGTGTTTGTTATGCCCGTGTCCCTCATACCCATATCTCTCACACCCGTGTCCCTTATACCCATGTGTCACTCAAACCCATGTCCCTCACAACTGTGTCCCTCATACCCTGTTCCCCTCATACCCATATGTCCCTAATACCCGTGTCCCTCATACCTGTGTGTCCCTCATATCCATGTCCCTCATACCAATGTGTCCCACATACCCGTGCCCATCTTACCCGTGTCCCTCATACCCATGTGTCCCTCATACCCATTAGTCCCTCATACCCATGTGTCCCTCATACCCCTGCTTCCCTTATACCCGTGTCTCTCATATCTGTGTCCCTCATACACATGTGTCCCTCAAACACGTGTCCCTCAAACACGTGTCCCTCATACCCATGTGTCCCTCATAGCCGTGTCCTTCATACCCATGTGTCCCTCATACCCATGTCCCTCATACCCGTGTCCCTCATATCCTAGTGTCCCTCATACCCATGTGTCCCTCATACCCATGTTTCCCATATACCCATGTCTCTCATACCCATGTCCCTCATGCCCATGTGTCCCTCAAACCCGTGTCCCTCATACCTGTGTCCCTCATACCCATGTGTCCCTCATAGCCGTGTCCCTCATACCCATGTCCCTCATACTCGTGTGTCACTCATACCCGTGACCCTCAGACCGTGTGTCCCTCATACCCATGACCCTCATACCCGTGTCCCTCACACCCTGACCCTCATACCAGGGTGTCCCTCAGGCCCGTGACCCTCATACCCGTGTCCCTCATACCTGTGTCCCTCATACCTGTGACCATCATACCCGTGTGTCCCTCATACCCGTGACCCTTATACCCGTGTCCCTTATACCCGTGTTCCCCATACCCATGTGTCCCTCTTACCCATGTCCCTTATACCCGTGTGTCCCTCATACCCGTGTCCCTCATACCCGTGTCCCTCACACTCTGACCCTCATACCAGG
>NW_025194521.1:0-4139 GCF_004010195.1 Chiloscyllium plagiosum | reverse complement strand
TTGGGCCGAAGGGCCTGTTTCCACACTGTCGGGGAAATCTAACCTACACATTTCAAAATGGGTGTTTATGATTACTGTAAGAAACAGCCGGTGGGAATCTAAGAGAGACAATGTCTCCAGTTAATTCAGGGAGAGAGAGAGAGAAGAGGGAGGAGTAAGGAGATAGATGGAGATGTAGAAAGAGAGATGAAAGGGGAGGAGAACAAGGGGATAGTGGTTGGTACTGGCAGAGGAGAAGCTGAATAAGTGACCGTGAGAGCTGAGAGCGGGAGAGTGGGTTTCACTGAAAGTGAACCATGTAATGTAATAATAGGACGAGGAGTTGGGGGGGGGGGGGGGGGGGGGGAACTGAAAGTGAACCATGTAATGTAATAATAGGACGAGGAGTTGGGGGGGGGGGGGGGGGAAAGGAGGATGAGTTGGCTGGCCTTAAAATAACCCATGCCATGGCAGGACCAGGGTGTGGGGGCAGGGTTTTAAACAAACAAAGCAAGGTGATAATCTTAGGTTATTGAAACCCGACGTTGAGTCTCAGAGGCTGCAGGATCTCCGAGTGCAAACTAAGGTTCTTTAAGCCTGCGCTGAGCAGGCCCAAGATGGAAGAGTGCCGGCCAGGAAACATGGCGGCTTGTTGAAGCGGCTGGCAGCCGGTAGCTCAGGGTCATTTCCACCGACAGGCCACGGGCTTTCCTCTCAAGAGGAAAGAACCCCTTTCAGTACCCCGCCCCCCCCACCATCGGTCCCCTCAGGATTGTCTATGTTTCGAAAAGGCCCATTTTTGTTTAAAACTTCATTCACGGGACGAGGGCGTCACTGGCTGGGCCCAGAGTTTTTTGTCTCCTCCCAAATCCCTAATTGCCCAGAGGGCAGTTAACAGTCAACCGCGTTGCTGCGGGTCTGGAGTCACATGTGGGCCCCGATCAAGTAAGGCCGCTGTTTCCCTCCCCCGAAGGATATCAGACGGGGGTTTCTTTTCCAAACGATAGGCAATGGATTTCAGGCTCATCGTTCGACCCTTACACCCAGATTTCTACCGAGTTCAAATTCCACCGTCTGTCGTGGCAGGGTTTGAACCCGGGTCCCCAGGACAGGACCTGGCTCTCCAGATTAGCAGTCCAGCCATGGCCGGCCCCATTGTGGCTTTCACGGTCGAGCGGATACAGGTTCAGCCTTCCCTGGTAAGGGAACCCGACCCCCAGCACCACCCCCCACCCCCACCCCCCAACAATTCCAAGCATCAGTCATGTGGCAGTTGACGACTGACCCCCTGCTGGCTCAGTCTGAAGGGCACCTCCCGTCGGATCGACCACGGCTCACTCCTGGGTCGCGGCAGCCACCCGCGCCACTCGGCCCCGGCCAGCTCTGGTGCAGCCGCCGGTGGGTCTGCAGGCTGGACGACTGGCTGAAGGCCCGGCCGCACTCGGGGCAGGCGAAGGGCCGCTCGCCGGTGTGCACCCGCTGGTGCCGCAGCAGGTCGGAGGACTTGCGGAAGCGCTTGGCGCAGCGGGCGCAGCTGAACGGCCGCTCCTCGGTGTGGATCCTCTGGTGCAGCATCAGGTTCCGGGAGGTCTTGAAGCCGCTGCCGCAGTCGGGGCAGCGGAAGGGCCGCTCGCTGGTGTGGGTGACCTGGTGGCTCAGCAGGTTGGACGAGGTGCTGAAGGCCTTGCCGCACTCGGCGCAGGCGAAGGGCCGCTCGCCGGTGTGCACCCGCTGGTGCCGCCGCAGGTCGGAGGAAGTCCGGAAGCCTTTGGCGCAGTGGGAGCAGCCGAACGGCCGCTCCTCGGTGTGGATCCGCTGGTGCACCATCAGGTCGCCGGGGCTCTTGAAGGCACTGCCGCAGGCGGGGCACTGGAAGGGCCGCTCGCTGGTGTGGGTGACCTGGTGGTTCAGCAGGTTGGACGAGGTCTTGAAGGCCCTGCCGCAGACCGCGCAGGCGAAGGGCCGCTCGCCGGTGTGCACCCGCTGGTGCCGCCGCAGTTTGGACAGGACCCGGAAGCGCTTGGCGCAGTCGGCGCAGCCGAACGGCCGCTCCTCGGCGTGGCTCTGCTGGTGGGCCGTCAGCGCCGCCGGGCTCGCAAAGGCGCCGCCGCAGTCGGCGCACTGGCAGGGCCGCTCGGCGGCAGCGTGGCTGCTCTGGTGCCGCAGCAGGCTGGAGGACTGGGTGAAGCCCTTGCCGCACCGGGAGCAGGTGAACAGCCACTCGCCGGTGTGGGCGCGCCGGTGCTTCTGCAGGTTGGACGCAAAGCGGAAGGCCTTGCCGCAGTCAGGGCAGGGGAAGGGCCGCTCGCCGGTGTGCACCCGCTGGTGGGTCTGCAGCCCGGCGAGCTGCGCGAAGGCCTTGCCGCAGTCGGGGCAGGGGAAGGGCCGCGACTCGGCGTGCACCCGCTGGTGCTTCTGCAGGTTGGACGCATTGTTGAAGCGCCGGCCGCACTCGGCGCAGGCAAACGGGCGCTCGCCGGTGTGGACCCGCTGGTGCCGCTGCAGGTTGTTGGCGTGGCCAAAGCCCTTGCCACACCGGGGGCAGACGAACGGCCGCTCGCCGCTGTGGACCCGCTGGTGCCGCAGCAGGTGGCACGACTGGGCGAAGGCCTTCCCGCAGATGAAGCAGGCGAAGGGCCGCTCGCCGGTGTGCACCCGCTGGTGCTTGAGCAGGATCGGGAACTGGGTGAAGCCCTTCCCGCACACGGAGCAAGTGAACGGCCGCTCGCCGGTGTGCACCCGCCGGTGGGTCTCCAGCTCCGAGGGCGACCGGAAACCCTTCTGGCAGTCCCCACACTTCCACGATTTCTCCATGGCGCCGGCAAACCGCCCCCCTCCCCCCCCAAAGAGCGGTGTGGGTGCGGTCGCTGGTCACCGCCGATCAGACAACGTTATGCTCAGGTTGGGTAACTGTCCACGGTGTTCTCCCCCCACCTTGCCACAGTCTGCGCACTGCAACACACACTCAGCGTGGGTTTTCCAGCCAAGTTTCAACCCTCCTGAAGCAGAGAGATCCGACAACTCTTTCTCCGCCTCGATTAAAAGACCAGTGACGTCCGGTTCAGGAAAGGCTGAGCGACTGTTGCTTCCATTCCTAAATCCTCCATTCCTTTCGATAGCCTGCTAAAGGAGATGACAAACGTTACCAGTTTCGTCGAAAGATAGCAATTCTAAACCAACAATTGCGCCAAACACCCGCTCCCCCTCCTGTTCCAGAGGATGTATGTCTCTTTCCCACATACTCCACTCTCACACTGTTGACACAAAGTACACCCTTCCATCTCCCCTAAAGTTGCTGATTCACACTGAATACATGGGAAAATGCTAACTCGGGGAGGGGGGAAAGAAATATCTTGATGCCCAGCTGCTGGCAAGATGAGATAGTGAGTATCTTTAACTGGAACTCTGTAAACAAAGATGGTGGACTGGCAGATGTTTCCAAAAAGGAAATTAGCCTGGCAGTTGAGGGAAATCTGGGGACGTGAAGGAGAATGGAAATGACTGGCTCACTCGACGGACAATCAGCACGGACTTGAGTTTCCGAATGGATTTCTTTCGTCCCGTATGGATAGGTGTGGTGAGGAGCAGGCTTAAAGGGTGAGAATTCAGTTCTGGGATCTCTCAGAGACAGAGAGAGGTACAGCACAGAAAAAGACCCTTCGGTCCAACTCGTCCATGCCTATCAGATATCCCAACCCAATCTAGTCCCACCGACCAGCACCCAGTCCATACCCCTCCAAACCCTTCCTATTCATATACCCATCCAAATGCCTTGTAAATGTTGTCATTGTACCAGCCACCACCACATCCTCTGGCAGCTCATTCCATACACATACCACCCTCTGTGTGGAAAAGTTACCCCTTAGGTCCCTTCTAAATATTTCTCCTCTCAACCTAAACCTCACCCTACCTCAGGGAAAAGACTTTCTCTATTTACCCCATCCATGCCCCTCATGATTTTATAAACCTCTATAAAGGTCACCCCTCAGCCTCCGACGCGCCAGGGAAAACAGCCCCAGCCTATTCAACCTCTCCCTATAGCTCAAATCTTCCAAAAAGCGCAACTACTTGCAGATACCAACACCTACCAAAAGAGGGAGTTTGACCCCACCCCACAGCTCACCAATAGGATAAACAACAACGCTACAAAAAAAACGGAC
>NW_025194520.1:0-4139 GCF_004010195.1 Chiloscyllium plagiosum | reverse complement strand
GCCATTGTCATAGCTTTCTGTTGGTCATGAAGATGTTTGAGGATGGTGCATGGCAACACATGACAGATTTCTTGCCTATAGCAGCGACAAGCAAACAACAGCAAGAAGTTGAGGTGGATTATATCAACCTCACTAGCTATTGGGCAAGGGAATGTAGATCCTCCACGTGCTGTGCAACCTCAAAAAGCCTGCAGTAAAAACTGCTCCAACGCCAACTTAAAATTTCTTGCAGCACTGCCAAAACACTAACACCAGTTATATTACAGATTCAACTTCTGCAGCACTGTGCCTTTAATTTCTATTAATAAAGATACAAGCTTCTACTGTCACAGCCTCTCACCCAAAGTGCACAGTTCCATTCTCTAAGATCTACTCAGATCAAGGGACTTGACAGTCAAATCTGTTCCCTTGTTTTCAAAGTTAATGACCTTCTTCAGCTTTATGCCCCTCCAGTGTCAATGTCTTCAGTCATTAAGCATCTCTCATCCCTCTAACTCTTACTTTAATCAACTCCCGAATCAAACTTTCAGCTCCTTCAATCCTCTGTTTTCCCTCCATGAACATTTATTTTCACCAACTGTAAAAGTGAATTGAGATGTTTCTTTTCCTTTATTTTTGTCATGGGATGTGGGCATTGCTGGCCAGGCCAGCATTTGCTGACCATCCATTCATGCTTTTGAATGGATTGAGCTTCAATGCTGCTTTAGAGGACAGTTAAGAATCAACCAGATTGCTGTGGGTCTGGAGTTACATATCAGCAAGACCAGCTAAGAATGGCAGATTTCCTTCCCAAAAAAAAAAAGGAGGGAAGTAGATGACATTTGCTTATTGCTGCCATGGGCACTATTATTGGCTCTAGCTTTAAAATTCCAGATTTAAACGTTACTTTTCATTTACTTATTTCCTGCTTGTGCTCATTTCACCCTCAGCTGATCAGATCTCTTTTACTTACAGCTCGCAATCCTAAAATATTGCCGCCCTCAGGGTGACCTGGAGTTAGCTATATTTAGTTTCAAGGATGCACTAATCCAATGGACATTTAAGATACTGTATTGATAGGTGATGATAACAGTTGCAGCTCTCTGCTGCTACTTACAGGTCCTGCTTAGCCTTTCACTGAGTAATCCCAACAGCTTATTATACTTTTACCTCAGCTACTGACTAAATCTCAGGTAACGTTCGTACCAGAATTCACTGGCAGGCAATTGTCCTGTGAAGGACTTCATAGTGGAGCCCGATCCTGCTTTCACACATGCATTTATTAATACACAGTCTCACATGCTCATCACTTCCACCAGACCTTCAAGGTTCTCTGCATAACCATTAAGGATCAGGCTGACAACTCCCAGTTGAAGTCTACAACATGGAGGCCAATCGTTGCATGCCCCAGGACAGGATCAGGCAGAAGATATTTTTCCTATACTGTTTAGTTACATACTTAGCAATATGTTTCTGTTGTTGAACTCGCAGGTTCCAAACCAATTTTAGGACAATGTACATTGCAATGAATTACAGAAATGCACATATGTGGAGATAATTTACATTTTTTCATGTGGAATACTCCTCCTCCGGGATGAGAGATGAATCAACTTCACAGCACAAAAAAGTTACCGATCTTCCAAATTGTAACCTCATTGTATTTTTTTTGACAAAAATGCTCAACTATTAGATGAAAGCAAAAATCAATAAATCTTTGATATACACTGTACGTAAACATCACATTTCACTTAACAGGAACTTACTGGATATCCAATTAGTAAGAAAAAAGTTATCGCTTGAAATGTATTCATATTTCCAACACCTGTCAACAGCATAGTGCACACACATTTGACATTCACTATCAAATGGACAAATAAAACAAAATCAAAATCATACAATTAATTTTGCAACAATTAAAAGATAACATTGCAAACTTCCCCTGTCCTAACTAAGAAATCACAGGAAACGTGGATGTAAAGAACACTCTTGGGACTACCCAGTAATTTAATAGTAAAAAAACAAGCAATATACTAAAAATAATTTCATCCTGATCTTATCTTCCCTTAAAGATCAGACATGAAATTATTTGAAGCTATACATTTTGTGATGAAAGAATTTATATTAATATCTTTCCCAGAGCTTGCATTTCAAAATAGTGACATATGGGTGTCAGTTATTTGTGAAATGGTTTTTTTTGAAAAAGCAAGGTCAGAGTGTCCTTCTGGAACAGTGACACAATCCAATATGCAAAGTGCAGGGGACTGCAAACCCCTGCAAAGTTAATGGAAAAATGTTTTTACTGTGACAGTTGCAACAAGTAAACATGTCGGCCACTGACTCTGTTTTCCATTCAGAAGAAGAGCACTTTTTTAAAAAAAAATTCAGTTTAGAAGCAAGTTTTTCAGTTCTGTTCAGAAGGTATGAAGCATCAAGTTCAGAGATAAGCTTAATTCCTCTCCTAGAAGGGTTAGGGCAGTTCATGGAACAAGTTACTTCAGCAGAAGGGTTTAACTTGTGAAACTTCCAAACAAGGAGAAGTTGGTTAGAAATGCAAAGGTTATTAGAACCAAGACAGCTTAGGCTTTTGGGTTTATGGCAAAAGCTCATGTCAGCAGATTTGGAAAGGACTCATTGAATTGCTTCCCTAGTCCAAAGCCAAGTAGGAGTCGGTTAAATAGAACTCTAGAGAGTTGAGAAATGGGGTGTAATTTCTCAGGGCTGGAGTCTCTGAAATAGACAGTATTAAGAAACAATTTGAACTGTTGTGTTGTGACATCATTCTAAACATTTTTTCTAGGTTTACACAGCTTGTTTGTTGGTTAATTTGTTCTTTTGTGATAAACTTCTGTTGTTAAAGTAACCCTGCAGCCTCTTGTAATTAACTCATTAACATAGTAAAACCTGGCTTGATCATTTTATTTTTGTTTGTCTCCAAAACTATCAGTGGATGCTAGAAATCAGAGAAAAAAAAGCAGACCTGCACTCTGGAGGGTCACTGAAATTGTTTGAGGCACCTTTTAACTGATTAGATTACTTAGTGTGGAAACAGGCAAGCTCAGAAGATACATCAGAACACAGTTTACTGAAACAAAAGCATTTATTATATAGGAAATCTAGATCAGGCAAAATCTGTAGAGAGAAACAGATTTCAGGCCATGATTTTCCATTGGATGCTGGGAAGCTTTGAAGCCTTATAGGAAAGTGCTACAATCTATCAAGACTAAAGTGAAGACAAAATTACACCTGAAGAAGAATGTTGAAGCTGCACTAATTGCTCACATGAGAACTCAGATATAAAAGGCTCAAGAACCACCTCTCCACCTTGTAGCTTGCTCACCCCAATAATAAAGTGTCAAGAAAACCATGATAACATTCCTGATCACGTTAAATAACAGCTTGCTACAGATGGTTAGCAAATGCTGCTAACTTGGGTGCACCTTGACAAGCATTCTGTCCCTTTGATGCAAAACTTAGTACACCAACACAAAGCAGGTTTCACTCTGGCCAACTTGTGAAATACCTTTGGGAGAAGACCAAACTGACAGTTCAGACTATGACTTGCATCTAGTTATACTGACTAACAGCTACTGTGAAAAGAAGCTGAGTAATTTCCACCTTTATGACCTGTGGTACATAATGGATATACCCCAGTTAAACAAAGTCATGAATGTAGCACTCTGCTCAAAACAGAGCCCCCAGGTCTATTAATTCTGAGCAAACAGTAATAACTTTGCTGGTTCAGACACATCTGGAGGATACAAGAGTGTCGCAAACTCAAGCTCCTTCTGTGTGTTGAGGCAGCCAGAGGCAAGCAAACTAAGGCTGTGTCAAAGAACCTTGAAAGTGTGACGTGGATCTGAAACACTGGCTATCACACCAAGAGTCTGTAACTGATGAAACAGGAAAATTAAAGAAGCTCCTGTGTTCAAGGTGGACCATAATGATCAGTGGCAAAGCAAAGGCTGACCAGTATAGCCATCAGCAAAACACATAGAATGAAGACCCCCCCCAACCCCTGAAACATAGGCACGTCCATCATTGCACCGATTAGAAGTAAGCCAACTCTACCTAGCACTCTATAACAGCACTTCATAAATAACAGCAAAATGACACCACCTAGGTTATAGGAAAATGCCCATGGGACTGAGAAGACAGTCAGT
>NW_025194519.1:0-4138 GCF_004010195.1 Chiloscyllium plagiosum | reverse complement strand
GACTTTATTCTCAGCATGTATAAATACACGTTACAACACTGTCCAGGAAGCCAGTTAGCTACTGCGGATAGCTTGAAGCTGCCTCACACTGACAGCTACTCCACCTGTTGTGCCTCCTCTGAAAGAGTCCATTTTGGTTTTAAACTTTCTGGACATCCTTCCAGTCACTGCGGACACTATCTGACTGAGGACATAAAAAGACCCTGTCTTAGCAAAACTGAAACAGCTGGTGGTAATGGGGGAAGAGAAATGCCATCTCAACCAGGTTTGAAACATTTCTGGACCTTGTGAGACCAGACCACTGTAGAGGATGGCATATTACTGTGGGGAGCAAGAGTAATTATCCTAAATAAAGTTCGCTGCCACATACTGTCCAAACTCCACTAGGGTGATCCACGGATTTCCAAGATGAAGTTGCTGGCAAGAAACTATGTTTGGTGGCCAGGTTTGGATGCTGACTTAGCTGCTGTGGTGGGGCAGTGCCAAAATTCAAACAAGATCAAAAATTGCAAGTAGCAGCACCTTCACAATTGTGAGAATGGCCAGCTAAACTCTGGACTCAGTTTCATGTTGACTAAGATGGTCCTTTCATGGGCTCAATGTTCCTTGTCATTGTGGATACCCTTCAAAGCAGTTGGATGTGCAGAATGTTTGTTCAACAAACTCAGGGATGACTGAGGAGCTGTGGCATTTTTCGTGATACGCGGACTTCCGGAACAAGGCGACATCATTCAGCAACAGGTAGTTCCAATATTTCCTATAGTCTAATGGGATTTGGCACATAAGGAGAGCTCCACACCATCCATCATTCAATGGCCCAGCAGAAACAGCAGTCCATACACTGAAGGCAGTATTAAAGAAGCAGCCTACAGTGTCAATTGGTACCAAACTGTCCCGGTTCCTGTACAATTAAAGGACTACCCTCATGCAACAACAAGTATAGCTCCAGCAGAGTTGCTGATGGGGAGGAGATTATGCAACAGGTTAAATGTGATATTTCCAGACCTGGATGGCAGCAGGAGAATGAAACAGCAATAGGAATGCCAATGCTAGCCAAATGCCTCCTCTACCCAAGAGAGACAATTTAATTCAGGGAAGGAAGTTTGGTGCTGGAATGATGGAAATGGCCCTGTATGGGCATGAGACGAGGTTGACACAAGCTCAGGTCCCCTCTCTTACAAAGTTTGAGAGGTTGATACAGTCCTGAACGAAGACGTGGATCACCTCAAAGCTGTTAGCTCACAAACAGGGCAGGAGCAAAACATATCTGGCCCCTCAAACTAGCCCAAAGGCAGGTTCTCCCCCTCTGTCTAGTGCTGAGGAAACCTCAGAGACTGCAATGAATGCAGCCTCAATACCACTTCAATTGGAACAAAAGGAAGAGACACTCCCGGGACATTCCAGATGCAAAAGATGGGCTATGGTCTGATACATGGTACCTGTGTCTGAGTTTGAGGCAGAGGGACTGGACCTGGGGTGAAAGCATCGCAAGACAAGCTACAAGTCAAAGACCAGGCCAACATCCCTGGACTTGGGTTGGGGGGAGAAGCGCAACCTTATTTTCTATAAGGTTCTTGATTGGCCCAACCCCAGTCAGGAAAGCCTTGGTTGACCAATATAACCAGGAGATTAGAATCTCTTCAGTTGAGGACTGACTCCCAGCACGGCCAGTGTACTATGACTTGATGACAGGATACCAGCCTCTGTGCAGTTATTTCATGAGGGAAAAGGAGAAGGATCATGCAGAAGTCAAGCATCTAAATTGGGGGAAGGCCAATTTCAACATCATTAGACAGTATTTGGTGACATTTACTAGGAGCAACTACGAGCAGGTAATTACTTGGATTTCCTACACCAAATGAACAGCTGAGGATCATGAGGCAGTTCCCCACCACCTTCTCAAGGGTGTTATGAAGCAGAGGTAGAACTGAGATTGAAACACCCAAAGAGGAGCACCTTTGCCCTATAATCTGTAAAAGGTGTGTGAAAAATGATGTAACCTGCTCTACAATAACTTCTAGTGATTAAATAAAATAAATTGCTGACACTCACTTTATTTATCTAACTCCAACAGTGAACAGATTAACTAAACTATGAACAAATGAAACAAATCCCTTCTAACGAATAACTATTCCTGAACAAAGCAAGATTCTAATGGTATGCTGTTCCAATCAATAAAACTCCCACCTATATATAGGAAAACACAAGACTTAGTCTTTCAAAATTACAGCCAGGTTATAAATTTTCCAAGATGTTCAGTGCCTTCTCTGTTGATTCTTCTGTCAGGAATTCAAAGTTTGTGCGAAGATTTGTAGCTCTGGTGCTCATTGTTGTGGTTCTATTCGCCGAACTGGAAGTTTTTGTTGCAAACGTTTCCTCCCCTGGCTAGGCGACATCATCAGTGCTTGGGAGCCTCCTGCGAAGCGCTTCTTTGATGTTTCCTCCGGTGTTTATAGTGGTCTGTCCCTGCCGCTTCCGGTTGTCAGTTTCAGCTGTCCGCTGTAGTGGTTGGTAGTAACATCCAAAACACTACCTTTTATATTAGGCCATACATATCAGCCAGGATGGGCCTTAATTGAGCCCACAGTCATCCACAGGAAGAGTGAGATCTTTGACAATGTCATTGATAAACTAAGACAAAATGTAGATGATTATTGGAGAATGTACATTGAAATCCTGCTAGAAAAAATTACAGCAGGTCCAGACATTATGCACATAATTTTTTGTGACTTTTACTCAGCAGACAGAGCAAATTTAAATGTGTAACAGGGAAATCAAAGTGACTAATTGGGATGATTCTGGCACTCGGGCTTAAATGAACAGATATACTCGTGGGTAGATCTCCTATCATGACTGATTGTACTGTTCATCCTGTTTACTTTGATCTACCTTAATATCCTCATGGTTAAATTTATCCGTTGAAAGAAAGAACTCATCCAGAAATTAACCATGGACTGGATGGTCCTACAGAGGGAGCCAAGTAATTAATGAACACTGACTACATCACAAACGATTTATGTAAATTGTTCCGTGGTATGAATTTCACTTTATTGAGTGCTGCTAATTGCCAAAGAGGTATGAGAGCAAGTCAATGTATGTAAATAATGGCCAATTCTCAATTTATATATTCAGTTATTTGTATATAGTACTGTTAAGCTTATTGATATGTGTAAGGAAGATAGGTAGTGCACAGAATATTTGAGGAGAAAGTGAGGTCTGCAGATGCTGGAGATCAGAGCTGGAAATGTGTTGCTGGAAAAGCGCAGCAGGTCAGGCAGCATCCAGGGAACAGGAGAATCGACGTTTCGGGCATTCGACGTTCTAACCTTTGCATAACTGCCTCTGCTATGAGTCCCGAGATTGGTGATCCCATGGGTGTTCCGTTGATTTGTTCGTATATCTGGTTGTTGAATGTGAAGTGTGTTGTGAGGCACAAGTCCAGTAGTTTAAGTATGCTGTCTTTATTGATAGGTTCAGCATCCTGTTTTCTGTTCTGTATGTCCAGTAGGTTGGCTATTGTTTCTCTGGCTAGGGTTTTGTCAATCGAAGTGAACAGTGCCATTACGTCGAATGATATCATGGTTTCTTCTTTGTCTATGTGTATATTTCTGATGATGTCCAAGAATTCCTGTGTTGATTGTATAGAGTGTTTAGATCCGCTGACCAGGTGTTTCAGTTTCTGTTGTAGTTCTTTGGCCAGTTTGTATGATGTGGGATGTCTGGTTTGTATACTTTAGGTAATCCATAGAATCTGGGGGTGTTGTTGCTTTCCGGTTTCATTCTTTGTAGGTCAGCTCTGGTTATCTGTCCGTTTTCTTGCAGATTCCTTAGTGTGTTATTTATCCTATTGGTGAGCTGTGGGGTGGGGTCAAACTCCCTCTTTTGGTAGGTGTTGGTATCTTCAAGTAGTTGTTGTGCTTTTTGGATGTAATCAGATTTATCTAGGATGACCGTCATTCTGCCTTTATCTGCTGGTAGTATGATCATGTTCTTATGATTATGAGAAAGACCACGGAACGAGGACATATCACAACCAAAAGGACTAGCCACACTACCATACATCAGGAGCATCTTGGAACTGACTGTTATATCTGGTTGTTGAATGTGAACAAATCAACGGAACACCCATGGGATCACC
>NW_025194518.1:0-4138 GCF_004010195.1 Chiloscyllium plagiosum | reverse complement strand
ATGCTGTAAAGTGCTTTAATAAATCCAGGAAAATATACCATGGATTATCAAGTAAATGATGAAATGAAGCAAGATATATTTCTCATACTGTGAGCCCTGGGGGTGCTCAGAGTCTGGCAGCCAGCATTCCCAGGGACTGGGTATGTGTGTCAGGCACTAACCATTTTAATCACGGGTGAGTGCGATCAATCAGGGAGCGTTAAACAGACAAAATGGGAGCTTTAAAAAGGTGAACATGTAAAGAAATTCTTCCATCTTCTCGTGATATTGCAAATGCCCCCATTCCATCAGCAATGTTAACAGACCTGCTAACCACTGCCAACATGGAACCTGACCTCGATGGGTGGAAATTATCCTGAACCAGAGTCTGAACCAGGAACATAGGGAAAGGAGAGAAATACCCAACACGTGACAGAAAGTAAGTACCTGACCCCCACGCAACATTCACATGAACACTTGCTCGTAGATGTTTAATTTAATCACCGGGCTTAAACTGGAATTGTACATTAATTGGAGGTGAAAATTAGATGGTTTCTATAATAGAAGCTGACTAGCAACAAGTTGAAAATCACAGATCTCCTGCAGTGCCACATGGCCCATTGAGTCTGCACCAACCAGACAGTCAGCCAAGGCTGGAATTGAACTGAGATAACTGGTGCTGGGAGGCAGCAGTGCGAACCACAGTGTGACCAATCAATCCCACAGATTCTGTTCGCAGATGAACATCACATTTTATGAGCACTGATACCTACCTGTCAGGAATGACACCATCACATTGCGCTAGGAACTTGTTCACTGAATCAGAGTTGTTCATGTTTTTCTCCCTGGAAAGCAGTTGCTGCATTGTGTCACGGCACATTTGGTTGGGATCCAAATTCTGGGGAGTGGGATTGTTACCTGCACGATGACGGAATATGAAGGAAACAAAATATAAGCAAGTAAAATGGTTTGACCTTTATCCGGAGTAATACAGGAAATAACAAGAAACTCCCCAAAACTCGCAACTAGAATTGGGGAATTGGAAACCTTTGTTCAGATGTTTCTTTGAAAGGAGGAGAGGGTGTTTAGTCATCAGCCCGTGGGTAATGTCAGAAAGGGCTCTTTATTTATTTATTCATTTGTGGGAGGTGGGCGTTGCTGGCTGGCCGGCATTTATTGCCCGTCCCCAGCTGCCCTTGAGAAGGTGGGGGTGAGCTGCCTTCTTGAACCAGTCCACCTGCTGTGGGTTGACCCCCCAATGCCATTAGGGAGGGAATTCCAGGATTTTGACCCAGCGATGGTGAAGGAATGGTGATATATTTCCAAGTCACGATGGTGAGTGGCTTGGTCGGAAATATGCAAGTGGTGGTGTTCCCATGTCTGTGCTGCCCTTGTCCTTCTAGATGGAAGTGGTCGTGGGTTTGGAAGGTGCTGACTGAGGATCTTTGGTGAATTTCTGCAGTGCATCTTGTAGATAGTTCACACTGCTGCTACTGAGCATCAGTGATGGAGGGAGTGGATGCTCTTAGATTTAGTGCGGAGTAAGGGGGCTGCTTTGTCCTGGATGGTGTCAAGCTTGTTGAGCATCTTTGGGGCCGCACCCATCCAGGTAAGTGGGGAATATTCGATCACACTCCTGATTTGTGCCTTGCAGGTGGTGGACAGGCTTTGCAGAGGATTCAGTGATGGGAACATCAAGGAGTGAATGTCAAGGGGTGGGGGTTAGATTGTGTCTTCTTGGTGATGGTCACATCCTCGCATTTGCGTGACTTGCAACTTGTCAGTCCAAGCCTGGCTATTGTCCAGATCTTGTTGCATTTGAACTTGGGCTGCTTCAGTGTCTGAGGAGTCATGAGTGGTGCTGAACATTGAGCAATCATTGGCAAACACCCCCACTTCTTACTTGGTGATGGAGGGAAGATCATTGATGGAGCAGCTGAAGATGTTTGGGCCTAGGACACTACTCTGAGGAACGTGTGCAGAGATGTCCTGGAGCTAAGATGACTGACCTCCAATAACCATGAGCATCTTCCTATGTGTTAAGGGATGACTCTAAATACCAAAGATTTTGCCCCCTGATGCCCACTAATTCCAGTTTTGCTGGGACTCCTTGATGCCACACTTGGTTGAATGCAGCCTTGATGTCAAGGACTGTCACTCTCACCTCACCATTGGAATTCAGCTCTTTTGTCCATTTTTGAGCCAATGCTGAAATGAGGTCAGGAGCTGAGTGGCCTGGTGGAACCGAAACTGGGCGTCACTGAGCAGGTTATTACTGAGCAGGTGCTGCTGGGTAGCACTGTTGATGGACACCTTCCATCACTTTCCTGATGATCGAGAGTAGACTGATGGGCGGTGATTGGATTTGTCCTGCCTTTTACGGGCAGGACATGCCTGGGCAAATTTCCACATTATTGTGCAGATCCCAGTTTTGTAACTGGACTGGAACAGCTCAGCTAGGGATGTAGCAAGTTCTGGAACACAAGTCTTCAGTACTATTGCCAGAATGTTGTCAGGGCCCAGAGCCTTTGCGGAATTCAGCATTTCCAGCCATTCCTTGATATTATGTGGAGTGAACTGAATTGGCTGAAGATTGGTATCTGTAACGCTGGGGCCATTGGAGGAGGCCAAGATGGATCATCCACTCAGCACTTCTGGCTGAAGGTTGCTGTGAAAGCTGAGGGGAATGATGGTTGATGCAGAGCAGTGCATGAGTGAAAATCAACAGGATCTGATGTGCGCTGGGAGAGACAGGTTAGGGGAAAGAGTACACCAAGTTACTGAGATTGGTGGACACCTGAGGGGAAGTATCCTGAATATAAAATACCATTGCCATCATTATCTCATATTTAATGCTATTCTGAAGACTTTTGAAACTAACAGCAGGTTGCTCTACATTTGCAGTAAAACAATGGATACACCATAAAGCTGAAATCATTGGAACTGTGGTTTAGATTAGAGTGGTGCTGGAAAAGAACAGCAGGTCAGGCAGCATCAAAGGAACAGGAAAAGTGACATTTCAGGCAAAAGTTCTTCATCAGGAATAGAAGCAGAGAGCCTCCAGGGTGGAGAGATAAATGGGGGCTGTATTTTATAAGAAAATTCAAACAAGATATTTCCACAATCTGCTGTTACAGTGGTCTTTCTCCCACTGTGCTTCCATCCAGCAAGTTCTGCAGTAATACAGCCATCACTGTAGCACAATTCCCAAAACTGAATAGTAGGTTTTATTATAAAGTTCATTTACCTGCTGAAGAGGACAGGCTGGTGGATGATTCCTAAAGTGGAAATTCATACGTGAGATATTTTTCTATCAAATCGATGTTTATAAATAATGGAATTGAGATACTGAAGGGTAATTCTGTCTTACCGGGGGTGTTTCACAGGGTCTGCCTGTCACTGGGGTAGTGACACTGACATGATTGGAATGGTTACTCTGTGTTGTAATTTTAAATGGGTCACCACTTTGCAAAAAGGCAAAAATGTCCTGTAAAGAAATATGGTAAAAATATTGTCACAGATTATCCTACATTAAAGTTCCACATCATAAGTATTTCACAGATTGATTCATCTCCGACATGGAAATGTTAAACATTGTCATGTCTCGACCTGTCATCAGAACTCAGAAAAATGAGAAGTGTAATTGGTTTTGAGCAAGTGAAAGGAGATCAGGGAACATTCCAGAATGTCCCTGTACTTGATCAGTACCCAAGTATCATTTAAATGTTTAAATACTTCAGTGGTGACGAAAACACAATCATTATTATCACAAAGTGTCAGTCCGCAGACTCCAAATGTGAGAATTCCCAAGTCTAAGCCCTTCAGTGGATGCTATTGTGTAACTTCTGTATCTATCCCTGATTGGAGGGGAATCCCACATTAACAGGAGTAGAATTGGGGATAACCAGGGGCTCAGGCTGAGATCAAGTATTGGACTGCTGAAGGAAATCCAAACATTTAAAATTGAAGCTTTAATACAGCTCTCACTGGGGCCATATTCAGCCTTCCCAGTCTGGTGGAGGTTCCAGATGTACCTGCTAAACATTGAGGCCGAGCAGGCAGGGACACATATAAACAGATGGACATGGAGCAGGAGCAGGCCATCAGGCCTTTGGGCCTGTTCCATAATTTAATAAGATCATAATACATTGGAGCAGAA
>NW_025194517.1:3097-4138 GCF_004010195.1 Chiloscyllium plagiosum | reverse complement strand
CTCGCTGTGTGTGCGTGTCCCCCTCTAGCTGTGCGTATGTGTGTCCCTGTTGCAGTGTATGTGAGTGTCCTTCCCTTGCTGTGTGTGTGTATGAGTATGTGTGTCCCTCCCTCGCTGTGTGCCTGCGTGTATCCCCTTAAGTGTGTGTATGCGTGCATGTCCCTCCCTCGCGTTGTGTGTGTGTGTGTGTCCCTCCCTTGCTCTTTGTGTATATCCCCCTCAGTGTGTGTGCTAATCTCCCCTTGCTGTGTGTGCATGTGTCCCTCCCTCGCCGTGTCTGTGCGTGTCCCCTCCCGCTATGTGTGTTTATGTATGTCGCTCCCTCGCTGTGTGTGTGCATGTCCCTCCCACGGTGTGTGTGTGCATGTCCTTCCATCGCTGTGCGTGTGCGTGTCCCTACCTCGCTGTGTGTCTCAGCAAGCCTCTCGCTCACTGTCTGTGTCCCTCGCTCGCTGAGTGTGTGTGTGTGTATACGTTTGTGTGTTGCCCCTTCGCAGCGTGTCCCTCACTCGCTGTTTGTGTGTCACTCCCTCGCGTTGTGTGCGCGTGTCCCTCCCTCACTCTGTGCGTTTCCGCTTGCTGTGTGTGCGTGTCCCTCCCACGCTGTGTGTGCATGTCCTTCTCCCCCTTGCTGTGTGTGTGCACGCGCGCGCATGTCCCTCCCTCGCTGTGTGCGTGTGTCCACCTCTTGCTGTGAGTATGTGTCCCTCTTGATGTGTATGTGAGTGTCACTCCCTCATGGTGTGTCTGTTTGTCCCTCCCTCGTTGTGTCTGCGTGTATCCCCTTAACTGTGTGTATGTGTGCGTGTCCCTCCCTCGCTTTGTGTGTGTGTCCCACTTGCTGTGTGTGCGCGTGTCACTCCCTTGCCGTGTGTGTGCGTGTCCCCTCTCCCTGTATGTGCGTGCTTCCTGTCAATTTCTGTGCACATGCCCTGCCCCTCACCGTGTGTGCTTGTCCCTCCTTCCCTGTGTGTGTGTGTGTCCCTCCCTCGCTGTGTGTGTGTGTCCCTCCCTCGCTGTGTGTGTGTGTGTCCCTCCCTC
>NW_025194517.1:1621-2523 GCF_004010195.1 Chiloscyllium plagiosum | reverse complement strand
TGTGTGCGCGTGTCCCTCTCTTGCTGTGTGTGTGTGTCTGTGTTTGTGTGTGTCCATGTCCCTCAGTGGCTGTGTGTGTGCGTGTCCTTCTCTCACTGTGTGTCTGTAATTTTGTGCTTGTGCATGTGCGTGTTCTTACCTCGCTGTGTGTACGTGTCCCCCTCTTGCTGTGAGTATGTGTGTCCCTCTTGCAGTGTATGTGAGTGTCCTTCCCTTGCACTGTGTGTGTGTATGTGTGTGTGTATGTGTGTTTGTGTGTGGCCCTCTCTCGCTGTGTGTGCATGTGTCTCCCCCTCGCTGTTTGTGCGCGTGTCCCTCTCATGCTGTGTGTGTGTGTTTGCGTGTGTCCATGTCCCTCCCTGGCTATGAGTGTGCGTGTCCCTCTCTCGCTATGTGTCTGTGTTTGTGTGCTTGAGCATGCGCGTGTCCATCTCTCGCTATGTGTGCATGTCCCCTCTTGCTGTGAGTATGTTTGACCCTTTTACAGTGTATGCGTGTGTCCTTCCATCGCTGCGTGTGTGTCTGTATGCGTGTCACTCCCACAGTGTGTGTGTGTCCCTCCCTTGCTGTGTGTCTGTGTGTATGTCCCTCCCTCACTTCGTGTGTGTGTTCCCCTCGCTGTGTGAGTGCTTGTATCCCTTCCTCGCTGTGTAAGTCCCTCCCTCGATTTGCGTGTGTGTCCCTCCCTCGCTGTGTATCTGCGTGTATCCCCCTTACTGTGTGTGCATGTCCCTCCCTCGCTGTGTGTCTGCAGGTATCTCCCTCACTGTGTGTGTGTGTATCCCTCCCTCGCTGTGTGTGTGTGTCCCTCCCTCGCTGTGTGTCTGCAGGTATCTCCCTCACTGTGTGTGTGTGTGTGTCCCTCCCTCGCTGTGTGTGTGTGTCCCTCCCTCGCTGTGTGT
>NW_025194517.1:0-1142 GCF_004010195.1 Chiloscyllium plagiosum | reverse complement strand
GTGCTTGAGCATGCGCGTGTCCATCTCTCGCTGTGTGTGCGTGTCCCCTCTTGCTGTGAGTATGTTTGACCCTTTTACAGTGTATGTTAGTGTCCTTCCATCGCTGCGTGTGTGTCTGTATGCGTGTCACTCCCACAGTGTGTGTGTGTCCCTCCCTTGCTGTGTGTCTGTGTGTATGTCCCTCCCTCACTTCGTGTGTGTGTTCCCCTCGCTGTGTGAGTGCGTGTGTCCCTTCCTCGCTGTGTAAGTCCCTCCCTCGATTTGCGTGTGTGTCCCTCCCTCGCTGTGTATCTGCGTGTATCCCCCTCACTGTGTGCATGTCCCTCCCTCGCTGTGTGTCTGCAGGTATCTCCCTCACTGTGTGTGTGTGTGTCCCTCCCTCGCTGTGTGTGTGCGTCCCTCCCTCGCTGTGTGTGTGCGCGTCCCTCCCTCGCTGTGTATGCGTATCCCTCCCTCGCTGTGCATGTGCATGTCCCTCCCTTGCTGCATGTCTCAGCAAGTCCCTTGCTCGCTGTGTGTCTCTCACTCGCTGTGTGTGCGTGTCCCTCCCTCTGTGTGTGTGCGTGTCCCTCCCTCGCTGTGCATGTACCTCCCTTGCTCTGTGTTTATGTGTGTGTATGTATGTGTGCATGTCACTCCCTCGCTTTGCGTGTGTGTCCATCTCTTGTGTGTGTGTGTGTGTGTGTGACCCCCTTGCTGTGTGTGCGTGTCCCACCCTTGCCGTGTCTGTGTGTGTCCTCTCTCGCTGTGTGTGTGTGCCCCTTCTCAATTTCTGTGCATATGCCCTTCCCCTCGACATGTGTGTGCTTGTCCCTCCTTCGCGGTGTGTGTGTGTCCCTCCCTTGCAGTGTATGTGCGTGTTCCTCCCTCACTTGCTCTGTGTGTGTATGTGTGTACGTGTCCCTCCATTGCACTTTGTGTATATCCTCCTCACTGTGTGTGCGCTTCTCCCCTCGCTGTGTGAGTGCTTGTTCCCCCTTGCTGTGTGTGCGTGTGTCCCTCCCTCGCCGTGTCTGTGCGTGTCCCCTCTCGCTGTGTGTGCGTGTCCCCTCTCAACTCCTGTACACATGCCCTCCCGCTCGCTGTGTGTGTGCTTGTCCCTCCTTCCCTGTGTGTGTGTGTCCCTCCCTTGCTGTGTATGA
>NW_025194516.1:2231-4138 GCF_004010195.1 Chiloscyllium plagiosum | reverse complement strand
TAGTTCAGTTTTGGAAACTTGGTCGGCATGGATGCGTTGAGCCTAAGGGTCTATTTCCAAGCTGTAAACCTCTATGACTCTATGATGATGTATACATGGGCCACCTTCCCACTGGACTACCCAGTACCTGAGCTGCAACCCCCACATCCTCTCCATCATGTTGGTCTCTTGTTTCAATCTCAACAACATTGTCTGTCTCTGCACTACCTCAGCCCCTTGACACAGAAACCCTAATTCCTGCTCGTCCCGCCTCCTACCTCTACGATTCCAATGTCCTCTCCAGATTCCTGAATCCGCATTCCATAAACCCCAACATTGTCTGATATGGAGTGGGCCCTTCCCTGTCTTACCCATCTGTCATTCCAGAATGACCCCTGACCTCACTGCCAGCCAATTACCTCCATGGCCTCCCTTCTCCCTCACACTGTGTCCTGCTGCAGACTCACATTCCCTCCCTCCCCCTTCCATCTTCTGTCTCTGGTCTCCTGCCCATTGTTGCTTCCTCCATCCCACCATTGACAGCAGAGCCTTCAGACCCCTAGAGCATGCTCTCTCACCTCTTGCCCTTCATCCATCCTGCTCTTAGTGGTTGTGCTATTAAATATTCAACCCCGTCGCTTTCGGTTCGCTATTCCCTTGCCACTGAATTGATGATGCCATTTATTTCAGTAAATCTAGTTGGTTCAAGTGTGTTTTGCTTGAGAAAACACCCTTCTGTAAACTGGGTTGTCTGTTTCTCCTAGTCTTTGTGTAAAGGTGAGACTAAGTGTGTGTAAGCTCTTATATAGCACAGACAGAGGTCACTGGGCCTATTATGACTGTTAGTCAAATTAGTCCAATGAGTCCCATTTACCCAGCCCTTCCTGTATAACCCTGCAATTGTTTCCTTTTCAGCTATTTCTCCAAATACCCTTTTGAAAGTTGCTGTTGAATCCACTTCCACTCACCTTGCAGACAGTCATCATGAACTTGCTGGATAGAAATGTTCCTATCTTCTCTCTTGTTCTTCAGACCCTTTCTGAAATATGTGCCCTCTGGTTACTGACCCTCCTGCCTGGGAAAACAATTTGTCCTGTATTTACTGCATCCAAACTCTCTAATTGTGAACCCGTCATTGAGTGAGACCTATTTCCAGCACAGGGGGAGAACATTCAGCCTGTCAGGTAAATGCTGTCATTTCATGGAGCAATCCAGTCAGTCCCACCCCCTCCCCTACTCGACCCCCAGGACCTTGCAGGTTTATTTCCATCAAGAGCCCATCCAATCTGCCATTGCAATCACTGAGTGTCTTCACCTGCTTCACATGAATGGGCACTAATTTCCAAGTCATTACCAATTGCTGCGAAAAAAAAGCTCTTCCTGATATCCCATATCTCCTGCCCAACAAAATGTAAGGTAATTTAAATGTGACGACAGGATTTTGTCTCCACACGGACTGTGCGGTGGTCACTCTTACTGATACTGTCATTGCCAGCTACACCAGCAGCAGGCAGATTGGTGAGGGTGATAGTGAGTATGTTTTTCCCTCTTGTTGGTTCCCTCACCACCCGCCCCAGGTCCAGTCGAGCAGCTGAATCAGGTGGAACGTGACCACCTTGCTCAGTAGTGATGCTCTGAGAGGCTCTTGATGGTGGACTTTGAAGTCCCTTACTCAGGGTATATCCTGCATCCTTCCCACCCTCAGTGTTCCCTCCAAGTGTTGTTCAAAATGAATGAGGACTGACTGCTCAGTTGAGGTTGGAGGGGAGGTTGGTGCTCTGTCGTAATCAGCAGGAGGTTTTTTTTCTCCATGTTTGACCTGCTGTCATGAGGCTTCATGGGTTCCATAGTTAATGGTGAGGACTCCCAGGGCAACTCGCTTCCGACTGTACACACCACTGTGTTGCCTCCCCTGCTTGGTCTATCCT
>NW_025194516.1:0-1439 GCF_004010195.1 Chiloscyllium plagiosum | reverse complement strand
AGTGGAAGGATGCTTGTCAGACTGGAGGCCTGAGATTTGTGTAGTGCCCGGGGCTTGGTGCTGGACCTATTACTGTTTGTTATCTATATCAATGCCTTCCATATTAGTTTAAACCCTCCCTAACAGCGTTAACAAAAGCACCCCCAAGGACATTGATTCTAGTCTTGCCCAGGTGTAGACTGTCTGATTTGTAATAGTCCCACCTCCCCTAGAACCGGTTCCAATGTCTCAAAATTCTGAGACCCTCCCTACCGCACCATCTATCAAGCCACTCAGCAATCCAGCCTATTTTTTCATTTCCACTCCAACTAGCACGTGGCACTGGTAGCAATCTTGAGATTACTATCTCTGAGGCTATACTTTTTAACTTGTCTCCTAACTCTTTAAATTCTGCTTGTAGGACCTCATCCCGTTTCTAACTCTTTAAATTCTGCTTGTAGGACCTCATCCCGTTTATTGCCAATATCATTGCAACCGATGTGCGCCACGACACCCACCCAGTTCACCCTCCCCCTTCAGAATGTCCTGCAGCCAATCTGAGATATCTCTGACCCGTGCCCTTGGGAGGCAACATACCATTTGGGAGTCTCATTCTCTACCACAGAACCACCTATCTACTCCCCTTACAATTGAATCCCTAATACTATTCGCCTTCCACTCTTTTTCCCACCCTTCTGTACAGCAGAGCCAGCCATGGTGATATGAACGTTACTTCCCTTGGTGATCCACCTCCTCCAACAGTGTCCAAAATGGTATACCTGTTTTGGAGGGAGATGACCGCAGAGGACACCTGCACTTTCTTCCTGCTCTTTCGGTCACCCATTCCCTTCCTTCCTCAGCAAACCTAATCTGCGGTGTGACCAATTCACTAAACGTGCTATCCACGATCTCCTCAGCCTCATGGATGATCCAAAGTGAGTCCATCCACAGATCCAGAGCTGTAATGTGGGGCAAGCATGAGAAAGCCTTGCGGGTAAGATTAAGGAAAACCCTCAGGCATTCTATACTTATTTGAGGAAAAACGTGATGGTCAGAGTGAAGCTAGGGCCGATCAGGGATAGTGGAGGGAGCTTGTGCCATGTTGGATGATGTACAGTAAGTCCTTAATGAATACTTTGTTTCAGTCATCACTAGTCAATTGTGAGGTCAGCATGATACACTCAAACAGATGTTAAGAAGGAGGACTTGCTGATAATTTTGAAAAACATAAGAATATATAAGTCCCCTGGGCCAGACTGGATATACCCAATGTGGCAAATGTTATTCCTTTGTTCAAGAAAGGGATTTGAGATAACCCTGGGAATTATAGACCGGTCAGTCTTACATCAGTGGTGGGCAAATTATTGGAGAAGATTCTGAGAGACAGGACTTATGATGATTTGGAAAAGCAAATCTTGATTAGAAATTCGGTGGGCGGCACGGTGGCACAGTGGTTAGCA
>NW_025194515.1:3209-4137 GCF_004010195.1 Chiloscyllium plagiosum | reverse complement strand
TCTGCGTGCTGTTCCACACATGTACGATATAATGGCCAGTCTTGGTTCTGCTCCACACATGTGCAATATCATGTGCTGGTCTTTGTGTCGTTCCACACATGTATGATATCAGTGCCGGTCAATGTGCTGTTCCACACATGTACGATATCAGTGCCGGTCAATGTGTTGTTCCACACATGTACGATATCAGTGCCGGTCAATGTGTTGTTCCACACATGTACGATATCAGTTTCGGTCAATGTGCTGTTCCATACATGTACGATATCATTGCTGGTCAACGTGCTGTTCCACACATGTACGATATCAGTGCCGGTCAAAGTGCTGTTCCACACATGTACGATGTCAGTGCTGGTTAATGTGCTGTTCCACACATGTACGATATCAGTCTTGGTGAATGTGCTGTTCCACACATGTACGATGTCAGTGCTGGTCAATGTGCTGTTCCACACATGTACGATATCATGGCGGGTGTTTGTGCTGTTCCACTCATGTACGATATCATGGATGGTCTTTGTGCTGTTCCACACATGTACGATATCATGGCTAGTCTTTGTGGTGTTCTACACATGTACGATATCATGGCCGGTCTGTGTGCCACTCCACACATGTACGATATCATGGCTGGTCTTTGTGCTGTTCCACACATGTACGATATCAGTGCTGGTCTTTGTGCGGTTCCACACATGTACGATTCCACACATGTACGATGTCATGGCGGGTCTTTGTGCTGTTCCACACATGTACGATATCCGTGCCGGTCTGCGTGCTGTTCCACACATGTACGAAATAATGGCCGGTCTTGGTTCTGCTCCACACATGTACAATATCATGTGCTGGTCTTTGTGTCGTTCCACACATGTATGATATCAGTGCCGGTCAATGTGCTGTTCCACACATGTACGATATCATGGCCGGTCAATGTGTTGTT
>NW_025194515.1:0-2476 GCF_004010195.1 Chiloscyllium plagiosum | reverse complement strand
TGCTGTTCCACACGTGTACGATATCAGTGCTGGTCAATGTGCTGTTCCACACATGTACGATATCAGTGCCGGTCAATGTGCTGTTCCACACATGTACGATGTCAGTGCTGGTCAATGTGCTGTTCCACACATGTACGATATCATGGCGGGTGTTTGTGCTGTTCCACACATGTACGATATCATGGACGGTCTTTGTGCTGTTCCACACATGTACGATATCATGGCTAGTCTTTGTGGTGTTCTACACATGTACAATATCATGGCCGGTCTGTGTGCCACTCCACACATGTACGATATCATGGCTGGTCTTTGTGCTGTTCCACACATGTACGATATCAGTGCTGGTCTTTGTGCGGTTCCACACATGTACGATATCATGGCCGGTCAATGTGCTGTTCCACATATTTACGATATCATGGCCGGTCTGTGTGCCACTCCACACATGTACAATATCATGGCCAGTCTTTGTGATGTTCCACACATGTACGACATCAGTGCCGGTCTTTGTGCTGTTCCACACATGTATGATATCATGGCCGGTCTGTGTGCCACTCCACACATGTACGATATCATGGCTGGTCTTTGTTCTGCTCCACACATGTACGATATCATGACTGTACTGCATGCTATTCCACACATGTACGATATCATGGCTGGTCTTTGTGCCGTTCCACACATGTACGATATCATGGCTGGACTGCATGCTGTTCCACACATGTATGATATCATAGCCGGTCTGCGTGCTGTTCCACACATGTACAATATCATGACCGGTCTGCGTGCTGTTCCACACATGTACGATATCAGTGCCGGTCAATGTGCTGTTCCACACATGTACGATATCAGTGCTGGTTAATGTGCTGTTCCACACATGGACGATGTCAGTGCTGGTCAATGTGCTGTTCCACACATATACGATATCAGTGCCGGTCAATGTGCTGTTCCACACATGTACGATATCAGTCCTGGTTAATGTGCTGTTCCACACATGTACGATGTAAGTGCTGGTCAATGTGCTGTTCCACACATGTACGATATCATGGCTGGTCTTTGTGCTGTTCCACACATGTACGATATCATGGACGGTCTTTGTGCTGTTCCACACATGTACGATATCATGGCTAGTCTTTGTGGTGTTCTACACATGTACGATATCATGGCCGGTCTGTGTGCCAATCCACACATGTACGATATCATGGCTGGTCAATGTGCTGTTCCACACATGTACGATATCAGTGCTGGTCTTTGTGTCGTTCCACACATGTACGATATCATGGCCGGTCAATGTGCTGTTCCGCACATGTACGATATCATGGCCGGTCGATGTGCTGTTCCACACATGTACGATATCATGGCCGGTCTGTGTGCCACTCCACACATGTACAATATCAGGGCCGGTCTTTGTGCTGTTCCACACATGTACAATATCATGGCCGGTCTTCGTGCTGTTCCACACATGTACGATATCATGGACGGTCTTTGTGCTGTTCCACACATGTAAGATATCAGTGCCAGTCTTTGTGGTGTTCTACACATGTACGATATCATGGCCGGCCTGTGTGCCAATCCACACATGTACGATATCATGGCTGGTCAATGTGCTGTTCCACACATGTACGATATAATGGCCGGTCTTTGCGCTGTTCCACACATGTACGATATAATGGCCGGTCTTTGCGCTGTTCCACACATGTACGATATCATGGCCGGTCTTCGTGCTGTTCCACACATGTACGATATCATGGCCGGTCTGTGTGCGGTTCCACACATGTACGATATCATGGCCGGTCAATGTGCTGTTCCACAAATGTACGATATCATGGCCGGTCTGTGTGCCACTCCACACATGTACGATATCATGGCCAGTCTTTGTGCTGTTCGTACGATATCAGTGCCGGTCAATGTGCTGTTCCATACATGTACGATATCATTGCTGGTCAATGTGATGTTCCACACATGTAAGATATCAGTGCCGGTCTTTGTGCTGTTCCACACATGTACGATATCATGGCCGGTCTTATTGCTTTTCCACACATGTATGATATCATGGCCGGTCTTTGTTCTGCTCCACACATGTACAATATCATGTGCTGGTCTTTGTGTCGTCCCACACATGTATGATATCAGTGCCGGTCAATGTGCTGTTCCACACATGTACGATATCAGTGCCGGTCAATGTGCTCTTCCACACATGTACGATATCATTGCTGTTCAATGTGCTGTTCCACACATGTACGATATCATTGCTGGTCAATGTGCTGTTCCACACATGTACGATATCATGGCCGGTCAATGTACTTTTCCACACATGTACGATATCATTGCTGGTCAATGTGCTGTTCCACACATGTACGATATCATGGCCGGTCAATGTGTTGTTCCACACATGTACGATATCATTGCTGGTCAATGTGCTGTTCCACACATGTACAATATCACTGCTGGCCAATGTGCTGTTCCACACATGTACGATATC
>NW_025194514.1:2877-4137 GCF_004010195.1 Chiloscyllium plagiosum | reverse complement strand
ACAGTACACCCACATCTTCATAATACGAGGGCATATGTTTATGTGTTGGGGGCGCATGTGTGCATGTCAGGGACTCGTATGTGCTTATGTGAATGGGTGGGTGTATGTGTATGTGTCAGGGTGGCGCAACTGCATGCAGGCATGTGTGTTGGAGGGGGACACATGCTCGCAGGTGTATATGTCAGGAGGCCTGTCTGTGTGTGTGCGTGTCGGGGGACAGGTGCATCTATGAGTGTGTGGGTGGGCAAGTCGGCAGCTCTATGACGGAGGGGCATGTCAGGATATGTGTGTGCATCGGGGAGGGCACGTTTCTATGTGTGTGTCTGGGGCGTGTCTGTATGCGGCGAGGATGTGTGCGTGTGTGTATGTTTGGGGGTGATGTGTCTGTGTGTGTGACATGGGGGACTCGCGCATGTGCATTGTGGGGGTGTGAATTCTTATGCCTGTGTGTTCGGGGTTTACGCACGTGTCCATGGGGGTAGGCGGGGTGGATGAGTCTGCAAGTGCATGTGTATCTGGGGGCTCTGTCTGTGTGCATATCGAGACAACGAGTGTGTGTGTGTGTGTGCGCGGGCATGCGCTCGGGGGGAAGTATGTGTGTGCGTGTTGGGAGGACACTTGTTTCAGGTGGGGACCCATCTGTGTGTGTGTATATGCTTGTGTTGGGTGATGCGTCTGTGTGTGTGTGTATGTGTTTGGGTGGAGTGGATTGGTCTGTGTACCTGTGTGTGTCAAGGGGATGCATCTGTGTGTGAAAAAAGATTTACTTAAAAGCTATATTGAAATGCTGGAAGAAGCTTTATTGAAAGATCTGATGCACAGAACTACTTGCGTTATTCTAAATTGTCATATCCATACAGACAGGAGAAAGTGAGGACTGCAGATGCTGGAGATCAGAGCTGAAAATGTTTTGCTGGAAAAGCGTAGCATGTCAGGCAGCATCCAAAGAGCAGGAGAATCAACGTATCGGGCATGAGCCCTTCTTCAGGAATTCCTGAAGAGGGGCTCTTGCCCGAAATGTCGATTCTCCTGCTCCTTGGATGCTGCCTGACCTGCTGCGCTTTTCCAGCAACACATTTTCATATCCATACAGACAGGCCTGAGAATCATTCGGCAAACACTAAAACCTGGCCCTTTAAATGAGAGAATTCAATATGTGAAAGCTGCTGTTTACATATAAATGTATATTTGTTGTTAACAGATTTTGACACCACGTGCGAATGTGGATTCGCCATAAGCTTTACCAGCATGGTGTCAATT
>NW_025194514.1:2148-2852 GCF_004010195.1 Chiloscyllium plagiosum | reverse complement strand
AGAGAATTCAATATGTGAAAGCTGCTGTTTACATATAAATGTGTATTTGTTGTGAACAGCTTTTGACACCACGTGCGAATGTGGATTCGCCATAAGCTTTACCAGCATGGTGTCAATTCTACAACTTTTTCTCTCGGTATAGCTCCCACATGGAGAACTTACTTTCAAAGCTTTTCATTGTGATATATTTTTTGCATTGGGATCTGCATCTCCACCATTTCAAAACTGAGTTTGCTTCAACCAATTGAACAGATTTAAAACAGAAGAGGAGAAATAATTTCTATGAAAGGATCATGAATCTGTGGAATTGACTACCCCAGAGGGTGGTGGATGCTGGGACATGGAGTAAATTTAAGGAGGTGATAGATAGATAGCTAATTAATAATGGGTGGCGGGTTATGGAGAGTGGGCAGGCAAGTTGAGGCTGAGTTGTGATCAGCCATGATTGTATCAAATGGTGGAGCAGGTTCTGGGGCTGAATTGCCTCTTCCTGCTTCTAGTTCTTATGTCCTTATATCCTTCCCTCGATCTGACCTTCTTACTTAGTCCCTGTCTCTCAGTGTCTCCCTTATTGTCTGTGCCATTATCTAAAGAGATATTTGTTAACAGGATAAGTTCCTGAAGCATACTATATAGCAGATATTAAGCATTTGTTAATTCATAAGCTCTCTTGGAATCAAATGTGATTCTCAGAGATAAACAGG
>NW_025194514.1:0-1684 GCF_004010195.1 Chiloscyllium plagiosum | reverse complement strand
TGACCTGGGGATTTTCTGAAACTTTCTGATGCTGTGGATTGTGGTAATGTCAGTATGATTCCTCTCACCTTCCCTTCTCACACCTGAAGATGTTGTGCCTTAATAGGGGACAGATGTATGAGCAGGAGACCTTGACTCCACCCAATTAACCCACCTTATTGAAGACATTGTGTTGAATAATTAAATGGTACCTCGTCCAGGTGGCCAGGATGAATAAAAAGAGATCATCCACTCTTCCCTCCACCATGCCCACTCTTTGAAATAAGCAGACCCTTCTGCCTCCATCTCTCAGAGACATCGTGTGTACCTGCTTAGTGTTAAATTTCTTTTGCCACCAGCCACACTCTGTTGGGCAATGCTAGTTTTGTATTGTAGGCCCAGTTCATTTGGAACTGACTGAGGCTATTCCAACTTATTTCAGTTCATCCCATCTTGTCTGGTTGAGATGTGAACCCAGAGCAATGTTATTTCCCATTTCCCTATTCAGGTGCAGGTCGTTCCCTTTTGACACCTTAGTTACCTTCCAGCAAAACCTCGTTAAATAGAAAATCGCTTCATATAAATGATGGGACAGGTGGGAAAAATGGGATTGGGATAGACCAGCAAAAAACTATCACTCACAGTCACTCAAAAATCACCCAAAAGTCTAACGCAGTGTATAGCACAATCTATAACCCTCTCAAAATGAATGCTAACATTGCATTGCCTTCCTAACTGCCAACTGAACCTACATGTTAAGCTTAGGAGAATCCTGAACTTGGATTACTAAATCCCTTTGTGCTTCAGATTTCCAAAGCCTTTCCCTATTTGGAAGATTGTGCCTGTATTCTTCCTACCAAAGTGCATAACCTCTCAATATCGCACATTGTCTTCCATCTGCCAGTTCTTTGTCCACTCTCCGTGCTTGTCCAAGTCCTTCTGCAGATTCCCTGTCTCATCAACATAACCTGACCCTCCACCCATCTTTGTGTCGTCTGCACGCTTAGCAGCAATGCACTCAGTTCCTCGTCTCGATCGTTAATGTATAATGGGAATAGCTGCCCCTGCAGAACTCCACTACTCACCGGATGTCATCCTGAAAAAGACCCCTTTAATCCCATTCCCTGTTTTCTACCAGTTCGCCAATCCAGTATCCACGCCATTACCTTGCCCCTAACACCCCTGGGCTGTTGTCTTATCTAGCAGCCTCCTGTGTGGCACCTTGTCAAAAGCTTTCTGGGAATCCACATACATCACATCACTGGTTGTCCTATTTAACTAGCTCATTACCTCCTTGAAGAATTTACCAGACATGCTTGGACAAAGCCTATTTTACAACGTAGGTCTTAGTACTCCATAGTCTCATCCTTTATAACTTACCAATGACAGAGGTCTGGCTGTAATTTCCTGTCTTTTGTCTCCCTCTCTTTGTAAAGTGAAGTGTTACGTTAGCCATTTTCTGGACGTCTGGGACCTTCCAGTGATTTTTTTCTGAATGATCACCTCAGCTGTTCCCTTCAGACCTTGAGCTGTAGTCCATCCAGTCCAGGTGATCTGTCTACCTTCAGACATTTCAACTTCCCTAGCCCCTTTCTCCTTAGTGATGGCCACTGCACTCATCTCTGCTCCCTGACTCTCTTGAAGTTCTGGTCGGCTGCTGGTGTCTTCCACAGTGAAGACTAATGCAAAGTATCTGTGTAGTTCC
>NW_025194513.1:0-4137 GCF_004010195.1 Chiloscyllium plagiosum | reverse complement strand
AAGCCTCCTTCTTCCTCTTTACAAGACAGTCAATCTCCCTCGTCAACCAAGGTTCCCTCACACGACCATTTCTTTCCTGCCTGACAGGTACATACATATCAAGGACACGTCGTATCTGTTCCTTGAAAAAGTTCCACATTTCCACGACATCCTTCCCTGACAGCCTATGCTCCCAACTTATGCTCCTCAGATCCTGTCTCGTGGTGATTGTAATTTTAGCTCGGGGCATATGTGGTCTTTCTACGTGCAGCACTCGCTATCTTGTGGCCATGACAACGTCAGATCTATTGTTCATTATTTTTTATATCATCCTTCACCAATTTCGACAGTATTATTATCCACTGTGTTTCCTGCAAATCACTCCTGCTTGTGGTGTTATCTATGCCCTCAACCGCTTGAGCATTGATTGTTCTGTGTGGTTCACCATTGCTTTTTCCTTTGATCGATTTGTTGCCATTTGTTTACATGAGATGAAAACTAAGTATTGCACAGGGAAAACTGCAACGCGGGTTCTAGCAATAACCTGTATTTTTTTTGTTTAAAGAACATTCCCAACTCCTTTGTATATAGACCTGGAAAGTTTATCAACAATGTTCCATGGTACTGTTATATCAGGCCTGGTTATTATTATGACCCTCGGTGAATAAGTTTTAGATATTTTGAGACTTTTTAAACACCAATGTTCCCATTCACTTTTATTCTCTTTATCAACATTCTGACTGTCAGACATATCTTCGAGGCCATTAAGGCGCGGAAGGAACTGAGAGGTCAGAGAAAAACAGGGAATTATCCAGAGGTGGAGAGCAGAAAGAATTCTGTGATTTTACTTTTTGCCATATCTGCCAGCTTCATACTTCTGTAGTTGTTGCATATTTTATATTTCTTTAATGCTGGTTATTCCTTGGATTCTGTTGCTTTTGATCTCTTTGCTCAGATTGGATATATGCTGAGGAACTTCAGTTTCTGGGTAAAAACAATGATTGCAGATGCTGGATACCAAATTCTGGAGTAGGGTGGTGCTGGAAAAGCACAGTAGTTCAGGCAGCATCCGAGGAGCAGGAAAATCAACGTATCGGATTCCTGAGGAAGGGCTTTTGCCGGAAACGTCCATATTCCTGCTCCTCGAATGCTGCCTGAACTGCTGTGCTTTTCCAGCACCACTCTCCTCCAGAACGTAAGGTTGCTGCACAAATGCCTTTATTTATGTTGTGACGCAGAAACATTTCAGAGACCAGTTAAAGTACGCCATGACATATCCAGTGATAAAATTAGTTTAATTGATGAATCAATCCAAGTAACTGAGAGCCAACATTGGATACAGCAGGTGACAGAATGAGGAGTCCATGTGAGGGTGGACCGAGAGGAGAAGGAGGAGCAGCAACATGATAACACTCCTTTCCTAATGGGCAAGCAATGACTCCATCTGAGGAGCAAAATGACAGAGACTGGAGGTGTAAAGCCAGTGTAAAGTGCTGTTAGTAATCAGCAACAATTATCAGGAAGTGGGGTAACAAAAGGTGGGAAGGAAGATTCATGACCTGTCCCACCTGCCAATCTTCCTTCCTACCTATCCGCCCCACCCCCCTCTCTGACCTATGACCTTCACCCCCATCTCCAGCCAACTGTTGCAATCTCAGCTACCATCTTCCTGCCCCACCCACTTCCTATTTATCTATCCACCCCTGAGGCTCCCATCGTCATTCCTGATGAAGAGCTTTTGCCCGAATGCTGCCTGAGCTGCTGTGCTTTTCCAGCACCAGTTAATCTTGACTCTAATCTCCAGCATCTGCAGTATCCACTTTCGTCTGGATGAAACCATTTTGCTGCTGCATTCTCTCACACCTCCTCCCTCCCCCCTCTACTCCCACTGAGATGACTCTGACTGTGCTCCATCCCTGGGAGAGGAATGCCCCGGGTAGAGGGAGCTAGGACTTGGGTAGAGAGAGGGCTTTGAGTGAGAGACCTGGGGGTATTTCAAACAGGTCCTGGCAGCCTTTGTCCCTTTCACCGTGTGCACTGAGCAGTTGATGAGTATCGGTGTGTTTATGTCTGGCTGTGTGTGTGAGAGTGTGGGGAGTGTTTGAATCTCAATCCCAGTTTTGATCATTTAACCTCACCTGCTCCCTGAACCAGGCCCTTCTAATGCAAGCCCCTGGAGGAGAGTCTGTCCTAAATGGGAGAGAGGAGGGTGAGAGACCATCAAGAGATCTCGGGCCAACTGAAATGGTGAATATCACCTCTCTAATCTTACCATAACTTTCCTTATCATGTGTTTGTATCTGTCTGATGTTTCCTTTTCCCCCTCTCTCTCTTTTTGCCTCTATCTCTCACTTTCTGTCTGTATCACTCTACATCTCTCTCTCCCTTTCAACCTTTCTCTCTCACACTATCTTTCTCTCTCTCTGTTACTGACAGTCTCTTCATTTGCATTTTTCTCTCCTGCCTGCACTTCCCACCTTTATCTATGATCTTTCACAGTCTTTTGCTGTTTCTTCTTCTCACGTTTTCTCTCTCTCTTTCATTTTTTTCCTTTCTTTCCCTATTTCTATTTTCAATCCTGAAACTGTGCACCCCACCCCCCCCACACCCCGCTTCAATTTTGGACAACCTCCCTCCTATCGCAAATTTAACCCCTGTCCCCCTCCATGGCCCCTGTCCAGTTGCCTTCCCGGGCAGCTTTTTCTCCCCTGAACTGCCCCGCCCCTGTAGTTCCTCCATTGGGCTGGAAGGCAAAGTGAGCGTGTATAGAGACTAATGTGTCTTTTGACTAATGGCATGGAGTTATCAATTCATCCGGCACGGAGACAGACCCTACGGACCGACCAGGCCACCCTGACCATGTTCCAAAGCTAAACTATTCCCACCTTCTTCCGCTTGGCCCATATCCCTCTAAACCTTTCCTATTCATGAACTTATCCAAATGTATTTTAAACATTGTAACTGTACCTGCATCCATCACTTCCTCTGGTAGTTCATTCTCCCTGTGTCTGCGTGGGATTGCTCCGATTTCCTCCCACAGTCCAAAGATGTGCAGGTTAGGTGAATTGGCCATGATGGATTGCCCGTAGTGTTAGGTGCATTAGTCAGAGGGAAGTGGGTCTGGGTGAGTTACTCTTTGTGATTTTTTAAACATCAATAAGGTCGCCCCTTACCCTCCAATGCAACAGCCCATTTTTATATCTCAAACCCTCTATTCCTGACAACATCTCGGTAAATCTTTACTGAACCCTCTCCAGTTTAATAACATCCTTCCTCTAACAGGACAATGAGAATTGCACACATTAATCCCAAAGAGGCCTCATCACTGTCCTGTACACGTTCAATATCATGGCAGAACTCCTATACTCTAAGGTCTGAGCAATGAAGCCAAATGTGCTAAGTACATTCTTAGCTACCCTGTCTAACTGTGATGCAAATTTCAAAGAACTATGTCCCTGAACCCTGAGGTTTCTCTCTGCTCTACAACACTACCCAGGGCCCTACTGTTAAGTCCTGACCTTGTTTGCAATACCTCACGTTTATCCAAATTAAACTCTATCTGCCAGTCCTCAGCCCATTGACCCAGTTGATCAAGATCTCTTTGTAATCTTGGGTAACATTCTTCACTGTCCGATTTACCAATTTGGTGTCATCCACAAACTTACTAAACATGCCTCCTACATTCCCACCCAAATCCTTTCTATGAAAGACAAACAGAAGTGCAGCCAGTACCGCTCCCTGTGGGACACCGCTGGTCACAGGCCTCCAGTCTGAAAAACAATGATCCATCATCACCTGCTGTCTTGTACCATAAATTACTAATCCAATTGGCAAGCCCATCCTGAATCCCATGTGATCTAACTTTACTAAACTGTTTACCATGCAGAACTTTGTCAAAGGCTTTACTAAAGCCTAAGCAAACATCATCTAACACTATGTCCTCATCAATCATTTTGGTGACTTCTAAAAACAATCTCAATCAAGTGTGTGAGACGTGATTTTCCTCACACAAAACCATACTGACCATCTCTAATCAATTCTTTCCTCTCCACCCTGTGTAAATCCTATCTTTCAGAATCACCTCCAAAAACTTACCCACCACCAACGTGGTACAAATATTTCTGCTCGATGCCGGATAATTTTCTCTCTAACTTCCCA
>NW_025194512.1:0-4137 GCF_004010195.1 Chiloscyllium plagiosum | reverse complement strand
TGAATCACCTCCCCCTCAGCCTTCTCTGATCCACAGTAAGCAACCCGGGCTCATCCAGCCTCACTCCATAGCTGATATGGTCCATCCCAGGGTACATCCTGGTGAATCTCCTCTGTACCCCCTCCAGTTGAATCACAATCTTCCTGTAATGTGGATCCCAGAACTATGCAAATTATTCCATCTTGGAACTAACGTTCTGCATAGCTTTTATAATCTAAGCCTCGATGAAAAAAGGTCATGTTTACAGTCGCTATGCTTTATCAACTTGTGTGTTACCCTGTCCATACCCATTCAGGGATGTGTGGAGAAGCACCCTCTGAGCTTCCTAATGTGCTGCCATTCATTTAGTCCTACCCTTAATCATCGCCTTTATTAGGGTTACGATCCATCTGTCACTGATCTGCTCATCTGACCATTCCATTTACATCTTCCTATAAATTTAGACCTTCCTCCTCATTTGCAACCACCTGGCTAATCGTTTTTAAGGTTATATTACAATAGTTTTATTCAGTGGCATTAGATTTCGATGCGCTGCTTCTTCATCAGATGATGATGCGCTTCGAAAGCTGCTGCATCCAAATAAACCTTTTAGACTATAATCTAGTGTTTTCTGACTTTTAACTTTGCCCATCCCAGTCCAACATTGGCGCATCCAAATTACAAGTAACAAGGGCACAGCACTGATCCCTGTGGTGCACTTTTGGACATCAATCTCCAGTCACACAAACAGCCTTCTAACACCATGCTCAGTTTGCTAACACTAAGTTGATTTGGATGCAATTTGACAAGTCATTGATGAGTGCAAATTGTTCCCTTCTTTAGATTCCCTACAGTGTGGAAACAGGCCATTCGCCCCAACCAGTCCACAAAGAGTAGCCCATCCAGACCCCTTTCCCTCTGACGAAAACACCTAACGCAATGGGCAATTTAGCATGGCCAATTCACCTGGCCTGCGCATCTTTGGACTGTGGGAGGAAACCGGAGCACCCGGAAGAAACCCACGCAGACACAGGGAGAACTGGCAAAATCCACAAAAACGGTCGCCGAAAGTGCGGAGGAGTTAGTGGACTTTAATTCAGACCCTGAGGGCATGATGTAGGAACAATGCTGGGCAAGGAACATGAGAAAATTCTCAGGCTTCATTATCACCATCTTGTCTGTAAATTCATCTGTTCCACACAACCTTCCCTATGTCTGTCAGTTTCTCCATTGTCTGTTTCATAGATACCACTTCCCCTATCGCCATCAGCCCCTACAATCCTGCCTAAATATGTAAGCTCGTCATACCAGTACAACTCTCCATGTCTCTGCCTTTGTATTTAATCATGGGTTCTCTCCTTATCTGTGAAAACACACTCTTCAGTTCCTTCAGCCATCCTGGTCAGTGTAGTCCTTTCAAGACCTGAAAAACCTCCCTGTTTTGGTGACTTTTTTGAACTCCTACTACCTTCATGATCTCTGTAACCTTCCCGTCACGACAACAAACAGGCTCTGTACCGTAGTAACCTCCTCCAGCTGTTAGACTTCTCCTTGTCTCTGGGCAAAAGGCAGAGTGAACCTGCTTCTCTCATAAATTGGTTTCTACATTTCTAATGATGACTATGAACTCTTCCTGTCTCTAAACCTCACTCAGTCTCTATGACTCATGGATTGATGTAATTTCCTTCAGAATCTACAAGACTTTATGCCTTTAACCTCCTCCAGACGCGACCACACAGTTTATTTGTATAACCTCCATGAGTCATAGAGATGTACAGCAAGGAAACAGACCCTTCGGCCCAGACTGTCCTTGCTGACCAGATATCCCAACCTAATAATGTCCCACCTGCCAGCACCCTGCCCATATCCCTCCAAATCCTTTCTATTCATATACACAAACAAATGCCTCTTAAATGTTGCAATTGTACCAGCCTCCTCCACATCCTCTGGCCTCTCATTCCATTCACGTAGCACCCTGTGTGTGAAAATGTTGCCCCTTAGATCTCTTCCATATCTTTCCCCTCTCACCCTAAACCTATGCCCTCTAGTTCTGGACTCCACGACCCAAGGGAAAAGGCATTGTCTATTTATCCTAAACAAGCTCCTCATAATTTTGTAAACCTCTGTAAGGTCACCCCTCAGCCTCCGACACTCCAGGAGAAAGCTGCCCCAGCCTGTTCAGCCTCTCCTTGTAGCTCAGATCCTCTAACCCTGGCAACATCCTTGTAAATCTTTTCTGAACCTTTTCAAGTTTCACAATATCTTTCTGATAGCAAGGAGACCAGGATTGCACACAATATTCCAACAGTGGCCTAACGAATGTCCTTTATAGCTGCAACATGACCTCCCAACTCCTGTACTCAATACTCTGACCAATAAAGGAAAGCATATCAAACGCCTTCTTCACTAACATGTCTACCTGCGACTTCACTTTCAAAGAGCTATGAACCTGTACTCCAAGGTCTCTTTGTTCAACAACACTCCCTTGGTTCTTACCATTACGTGTATAAGTCCTGCTAAGATTCACTTTCCCAAAAAGCAGCACCTCGCATTTATCTGAATTAAACTCCATCTGCCACTTCTAAGCCCATTAGCCCATCTGGTCCAGATCCTGTTGTCATCTGAGGTAACCCTCTTCGCTGTCCACTACACCTCCAATTTTGGTGTCATCTGGAAGCTTACTAACTGTACCTCTTATGCTTGCAACCAAATCATTTATGTAAGTTACAAACAGTAGAGGACCCAGCACCGATCATTGTGGCAATCCACTGGTCACAGACCTCCAGTCTGAAAAACCACACTCCACCACCACCCTCTGTCTTCTACCTTTGAGCCAGTTCCGTATCCAAATGGCTACTTCTCCCTGTATTACATGAGATCTAACTTTGCTAATCAGTCTTACATGGGGAACCTTGTCGAACGCCTTACTGAAGTCCATATAGATCACATCTACTTCTCTGCCCTCCTCAATCTTCTTTGTTATTTCTTCCAAAAATTCAATCAAGTTTCTGAGACATGATTTCCAACGCACAAAGCCATGTTGACAATCCCGAATCAGTCCTTGCCTTTCCAAATACTCGTACGTCCTTTCTCTCAGTATTCACTCCAGTAACTTGCCCACCACCGAGGTCAGGCTCAACGATCTATAGTTCCCTGGGTTGTCTGTACCACCCTTCTTTAACAGTGGCACCACGTTTGCCAACCTCCAGTCTTCCGACACCTCACCTGTGACTATCAATGATACAAATATCTCAGCAAAAGGCCCAACAATCACTTCTCGAGCTTGCCACAGAGCTCTCGGGTACAACTGATCAGGTCCTGGGGATCGATCCACATTTAACCGTTTCATGACATCCAGCACTTCCTCCTCTGTAATCTGGGCATTTTGCAAGGTGTCTCTATCTATTTCCCTACAGTCTATATCTTCCATATCATTTTCCACAGTAAGTACTGATGCAAAATATTCATTTAGTATCTCCCCCATTTTCTGTGGCTCCACACAAAGGCCGCCTTACTGCTCTGTGAGGGGCCCTATTCTCTCCCAGTTACCCTTCGTCCTTAATACATTTGTAAAAACCCTTTGGATTCTCCTTAATTCTATTTGCCAGAGCTATCTCGTGTCCCCATCTTGCCCTCCTGATTTTCCTCTTAAGTATACTCCTCCTTCCTTTATCCTCTTCGAAGTATTCAGTCGATCTATCCTATCTATACCTGGCATATGCTTCCTTCTTTTTCCTAACCAAACCCTCAATTTCTTTCGTCATCCAGCATTTCCTATACCTATCAGCCTTCGCTTTCACCCTGACCGGAATGTACTTTCTCTGGACTCTTGTCATCTCATTTCTGAAGGCTTCCCATTTTCCATCCGTCCCTTTACCTGTGAACATCTGTCTCCAATCAGCTTTCGAAAGTTTTTGCCTAATACCGTCAAAATTGGCCTTTCTTCAATTTAGAACTTCAACTTTTAGACCTGGTCTGTCCTTTTCCATCGCTATTTTAAAACGAATAGAATTATGGTCGCTGGCCCCAAAGTGCTCCCCCACTGACACCTCAGTCACCTGCCCTGCCTTATTTCACAAGAGTAGGTCATGTTTTGCACCTTCTGTAGAAGGTGCATCCACATAATGAATGAGAAAACTGTCTTGTACACACGTAAGA